>NC_057723.1:49713618-49718460 GCF_004010195.1 Chiloscyllium plagiosum
TTTTGGAAAATGTAGGGGGTGATGGATTCTCAGGGGAACGTAGCACGAACAGCCAAGTTTCTGGTATTAAGACTGGCTCTAATGCAACAAGGGGTACATACGGGGACATGAGATAGCTTTGGCAAATAGAATTAAGGAGAATCCAGAGTTTTTACAAATACATTAAGGACAAAAGGGTAACTAGGGAGAGAATAGGGTCCCTCAAAGATCAGCAAGGCGGCCTTTGTGTGGAGCCGCAGAAAATGGGGGAAAAAAACTAAATGAATATTTTGCATCAGTATTTACTGTGGAAAAGGATATGGAAGATATAGACTGTAGGGAAATAGATGGTGACATCTGGCAAAATGTCCATATTACAGAGGAGGAAGTGCTGAATGTCTTTAAACACATAAAAGTGGATTAATCCCCAGGATCTGATCAGGTATACTCTAGAACTCTGTGGGAAGCTAGAGAAGTGATTGCTGGGCCTCTTGCTGAGATATTTGTATCATCGATAGTCACAGGTGATGTGCCAGAAGACTGGAGTTTGGTTAACGTGGTGCCACTGTTTAAGAAGGGTATTAAGGACAAGCCAGGGAACTATAGAGCAGTCAGCCTGACATCGGTGTTGGGCAAGTTGTTGGAGGGAATCGTGAGGGACAGGATATACATGTATTTGGAAAGGCAATGACTGATTGGGGATAGTCAACATGGCTTTGTGCGTGGGAAATCATGTCTCACAAATTTGATTGAGTTTTTTGAAGAAGTAACAAAGAGGATTGATGAGGACAGAGTGGTAGATGTGATCTATATGGACTTCAGTAAGGCGTTTGACAAGGTTCCCCATGGGAGACTGATTAGCAAGGTTAGATCTCATGGAATTTAGGGAGAACTAGCCATTTGAATACAAAACTGGCTGAATGGTAGAAAACAGAGGGTGGTGTTGGAGGGTTGTTTTTCTGACTGGAGGCTGTGACCAGTGGAGTGCCACAATGATCACTACTTTTTGTCATTTACATAAATGATTTGGATGTGACCATAAGAGATAAGGTTAGTAAGTTTGCAGATGACACCAAAATTGGAGGTGTAGTGGACAGCGAAGAGGGTTTCCTCAGATTACAGCAGGATCTTGACCAGATGGGCCAATGGGCTAAGAAGTGGCAGATGGAGTTTAATTCAGATAAATACAAGGTGCTGCATTTTGGGAAAGCAAATCTTAGCAGGACTTATACACTTAATGGTTCAGCAACACTAGGGAGTGTTGCTGAACAAAGAGATCTTGGAGTGCAGGTTCATAGCTTCTTGAAAGTGGAGTCACAGGTAGATAGGATAGTGAAGAAGGCGTTTGGTATGCATTCCTTTATTGGTCAGAGTATTGAGTACAGGTGTTGGGAGGTTAGCTTGCGGCTGTACAGGACATTGGTTAGGCCACTGTTGGAATATTGCGTGCATTTCTGGTCTCCTTCCTATTGGAAAGATGTTTTGAAGCTTGAAAGGGTTCAGAAAAGATTTATAAGGATGTTGCAGGGTTGGAGAATTGGAGCTATAAGAAGAGGCTGAACAGGCTGGGGCTGTTTTCCCTGAAGCGTCGGAAGCTGAGGGAGAGGTTTACAAAATTATGAGGGGCATGGATAGGGTAAATAGGCAAAGTCTTTTCCCTGGAGTCAGGGAGTCCAGAACTAGAGGGCATAGGTTTAGGGTGAGAGGAGAAAGATATAAAAGAGACCTAAGGGGCAACTGTTTCACACAGAGGGTGGTATGGAATGAGCTGCCAGAGGAAGTGGTGAAGGCTTGTACAATTGCAACATTTAAGAGGCATTTGGATGGATATGTGAAAAGGAAGGGTTTGGAGGGATATGGGTTGAGTGCTGGCAGGTGGGACTACATTGGGTTGGGATACCTGGTCGGGTTGGACCGAAGGGTCTGTTTCCATGCTGTACATCTCTATGACTCTATGACTTTAAATATAAGTTCACTTTTCATCATCAGCTGTGAATGAAAGTCATCTTCACTGCAGTTACAAGAATGAATGTATAGGTATTAGCCAACCTGAACATTACACAATGTTCTAATCCTTTCTGACCAATAGCTGTCCTGTCTGTGGTTTACATACTGGCATGGAACCTTGTCAGAATTGAATGAAGGAGCATTGAATGTTATGATGGCTTCCATCTGCTTGTAACCTTAATTTCTATGAAACAACAAAACACACATTGAAAGTTCAAAATGTTAAACTGTACTTGTAGTTGGAAAACAGTGGAATTTGACGTCCATCGCATCAAGATATTTGCAGGCAGTGAAAGGCGTACTAGTACAAAGACTAATGTTGATG
Organism: Chiloscyllium plagiosum; assembly: GCF_004010195.1. Taxonomy (NCBI): domain Eukaryota; kingdom Metazoa; phylum Chordata; class Chondrichthyes; order Orectolobiformes; family Hemiscylliidae; genus Chiloscyllium; species Chiloscyllium plagiosum. The sequence continues at coordinate 49,715,930 of NC_057723.1, forward strand.
TTTTATCCTAAGTCCCACATTGGCCCTAATGGAAGAAGGTGTCTCATTCAAAAGTAGTGGACAGCATGACAGAAAGTTTTAAACTTTGCCTTTGAATAGAGTATAGTGCCATCACCTCTCTCTCACAGAAGATGAGCAACTGTGGCTCTCCTGCATCATGAGGGCACCTACAGCTAGTAGTTCCACTATAGAACTCAGCTTCACATCAGCTGGAGGTTGACTTGTGGAGGCATGTGTTCCTCATCCATTCAGGTAGCAGCCCTTAGAGGAGCAGACACATATTCTGTGACTAGATCCATTGGGAATGGTTTGAATGAGCATACATGGGAAATATCAGAATCTTAACAGAAAGTCTTTTTTTTTCAAGAAGAAAGTAGATATTGTTCTAAGGGTTAAAGAGATTCATGGGTATGGGGAGAAAGTGGGTGCAAGGCACTGAGTCAGATGATCAGCCATGATCATATTGAATGGCAGACTAGGCTCAAAGGGCAAAGGTCCAATTCCTGCTCCTATTTTCTAAGTTTCTATGTTTCAAAGCAACTCGTGAGTAAAGTAATCATTTAGCAATCACAGCATACACAAATAACATTTGAACAGTATCTCAAAAACACTGGGATGTGGAGACACCCAACAAGGAGGCCAGTGGAATGTCTCTACTTGGGCATTGCCCTGATTCAGGCATCTGCTGCTCAAACAGTAGGAAATTGTACGTGTGGCAGTACTAATAAGGACCTCTCTTCATTACCCCAACACCCACTGCACACAACAAAGATATGGAGAAAATGGTACAGACATTTTACGGTCCAAAATATGAGATGAGAAATTCATCCACTTAGTGCAGGTTACAGAATATTGAGACAACTTATGAAATTGGAGACCCCTCTCTCACAGAATGAACACTTAATGCATCTATTCCAGGTGGGGCACAGCCTCCATTGTGAACTTGCTAATTACTAATGCTTTGTAGGGTCAGTCATCAACTCAAACTATCTTTCTAAGAGTCTCTCCCTCCCTGTCACCCCTAAATCTTCCTATACCCTTCTTGACTACCCTCACTGTCAATCCCATCAGCTTTGATCTTCGACATATTCCCTCGAACTTATTTAACTGATCACTTCTCACTTTATCCTGAGCCCTAGGCTGCAATCATTATGCCAAGCATTATAGTGGGTTGTCCCTCCATCAGTGGGACTGACTGCCAATGACCCCCTCCTCCTGCATTACTCCTTACTCTCAAATACTCTCAGCCTTCCTTAAAAGGTGAGATGCCCCCTTTTAGAATTATCATCCATTCTTCATCCTAGTGTGCTACTCCAACCTCTGTATTTAGGACAGCATCGGTTTAAAAGAAAAATCATACAATGTTAAGTATGTAATTTAGCTCACTAAGCTTGAAGATTTCTTTTCAGACATTTCGTCACCATACTAGGTAACGTCATTGGTGAGAGTCTCTGGTGAAGCCCCAGTGGTATGCCCCGCTTCTCTATTATCATCAACCTGAGCTACAAATCTTCTCAAAAATCACTAAATCATACAACGTGGCAAAGATTACTAGTAAGACAGATAATCGAGAAATTTTAAAACCCACAAAAGATTAGCAAAATAAAGAGAAGGGGAAAATAAACATTGAGGGTAATCTTGCAAGTAATTTCAAAACTGTCAGGAAGAGCGTCTTTAAATATCTAAAAAGGAAGCGAGCAGTCAAAATGAACATTTAGAGAATTGAGGCTGGGAACATAATAACAAAGAATCTGGAAACAGAAGAGAAATTGAATAAAAATTTTGCATCAGTTTTCATGGTAGAAGACACTAATGACTCAAGAGAATGTAGACAGGTTAAGGAAGTGGGAAGAAAAATTGGCTGATGGAATATAATGTGGGAAAATGCATTTTGGCAGGAAGAATAGAGGAGATAAATATTTTGATGGGGAAAGACTGCAGAAAGCTATAGCACACTGGGATTTGGGAATTCCTGTGCATAAATCCCAAAAAGCTAGAATGGAGGTTCAGCAGATAATAGGGAAGGCAATAAAATTGGTTTTATTTCAAAGAGATTAATTAATCAAGAAAAAGGATATTTTTGAAAACTCTACAAAGCACTAGTTAGACCACAAGTGGAATACTGTGAATGGTTCTTGACTCCTTATCTAAGGAGTGATATAGTGGCATTGGAGGCAGTCCAGAGAAGTATCATTGCATTAATCCTGGGTTTGAAGGGATTTTCTTACAGGGAAAGGTTGACTGGTTGGCCCTGAACTCATTAGAGTTGAAAAGAATGAAATGTGACCTTACTGAATTATATAAGGGTTTTAGGGAACTGGACAGGATGGCTGTGGAGAGGTTGTTGCCCCTTGTGAGACAGTCATGGATCAGAGGATACAATTTCAGAGTAATAGAATCATAGAGCAATAGAGATGTACAGCATGGAAACAGACCCTTTGGTCTAACCCATCCATGCCGACCAGGTATCCCAACCCAATCTAGTCCCACCTGCCAGGAACCAGCCCATATCCCTCCAAACCCTTCCTATT
>NC_057723.1:49718960-49728824 GCF_004010195.1 Chiloscyllium plagiosum
TTGATCCACCTGGCTATACCTGACATGTGCCTCGTTTTCCTTGAACAGACCCTCAATAGACAGCCAGTGTTTCCGAGTGCTGTCAGCATTGAGCTGCACACAAACAGGAACATGCTGGCGCTGATCGTTCAATTTATATTTTAAAATATTCTCACTTGCCTTTCACTGTAAATAGACTTTGCAATCACCTTTTGAAAGTTCCTGGCTAAAACATTCAAGATTAGTCTAGCCCCATTTTATAACTTGAAATTGTAGACCACGCCTGTCCTTTTACATCGCCATTTTCAAACTAGTAGAACTGTGGTCACTTTGACAAAATGCTTTCCCACTAACGCCTCAGTCCCTTTCCCTACCTTGATTCCCAAGGGGAGGTCAGGTTTTGCCGTTTCTCATTGGGAGATTTTTTGGAACACAATTACCAAATTCCTCCCTTGCAAACACTGGCAGTCCCAGTCTAGGTTTGGAAAGTTCAAAAACCCCTACCACAACAGCCCTATTATTATGATTGATATTTAAGATCTCCCCACATATTTGTTCCTCAGTCTGCCACTCATTATTAGGCGTCAGCAGTACGGTTGTGTCAAAGTGATGACCCATTCTTATTTCTCAGTTCCACTAACATAGCTTCACTGGGCAATCCCACAGGAATATCCTCTCTAAGTACTGCTGTGATGATTCATGCAATCAAACACCATCACCACGCGTACTCTCTTGCCTCCCCTTTGATGTTTCCTGCAGTTCCTCTACCTTGAAACAATGAGTTGCCAGTCCTGCCCCTCCCTCAGGTGTGTTTCTGTGATAACTATAATCTCCCAGTCTGATGTTCCAGTCCATGCCCCGAGTTCATCTTCCTTAGCTGTCAGGCCCCTTGCATTGAAATACATGTAGTTCAATAACCAGTTTTCCCCCATTCCCTGCAATGTTCTTGCCTGCCTTGTCTTTTGAAATCGCTCTCTTTAACTTGTGTACCAGCCTCAAATCTTCTTTCCGGCCTTATGACTGTTTAAGGTCCAACACCCTGCCAGACAGGTTATATCTTCTCAAGCAGCTCTAGCAATTCACCCCACCAGGATATGGGTCCCTCTCTTGCACCCAGTTGAGATGCCTTTCCCACCCTGACTCCTTGTGCTGACACCTTCAGGGATCTATGGACTTGTCCACCAACGTCCCTGTATTTCTCAGTACTCCTCATGGTCCTACCATTCATTATGTCTGTCTTTCGCTTATTGTACCTCCCCCAGAGTATTACCTCACTTCAATCAGAACTAAACTCTGCGTAGATTATCATCCGATCGACATCGGACTGCAGACGGAGACCATCCTCCTCACTGTGAACAATACCCTCACCTTTCATGTCATCTGCAAACCTACTCTTGATACCTTCTGCTTTCACTTCAAAGTTACTATTTGACAGAATACCCAGCAATGGTTCCTGCACAGTTCCCTGTGGTACATCCACTGGTGAAAGTTTGCTATCCACCAATTTTGCATCCAATTTGCCAACTTGCCTTGGAACCCAGTCCTTTTGGACCAGCCTTCCATGTTGGATCTTGTTTAAGGACTTATTCAAGTCCATGTAAACCACATCATCTGCACTGCCCTCATTAATATACTTAAGCACCATTTCAAAAAAACTGAACTGAATTCCTCAGACAGTATCTTCCTCTGCCAAATCCGTGATGACTAAACCGAGTTGATCCTTACCTTTGCAAGTGTTGATTCATCCCCTCAATTGTTTCCAATAATTTCCCTCCCCCTGCTCTCTGACTATCTGCTCTGTTATTACCTGGCCTACCCCTGCTGCCCTTCTTGAACAAAGGAGCCACATTTTCTAGCCTCCAGTCATTCAGCACTTCACCTGTGGCCAGCAAAGCATTAAATATATCCGCCAGGGCCCCAGCAATCTCTGGGTAATTAGCATGGGGTCAAAGAACGCTGGTCTAGGCAGTGACACCCACATCCCATGAAAGAATAAATAAAAATACATATGTCCCTCCTTACCTCTGACACACCTCACAGCTGCAGCAATCCTTACTGACTTTGTAACACCATTCAGATCCTGACCACTCTCTGTAACACTCTCACCACCTCCAGCACCGTCACCTCTCCCTGTTCCTATCGTGTCATTAAACCCTGACAATGATTTCCCCTTCTCACTGCCCTCCCCCTGCTCGCAGACCCTTTACAATCCCTTCAAAATTTACTCCTAAAACACTCTCTCATTTCAGGATTTTAAGAACTTTGTGGTGTCTTCTCAGCCTGATAATCTAATATGATCCATTTTGTCCTGAGTGAGGGACCGGTGGGGATTTCTTGCTGAGGTTTGGTCTGTTTCAGTGGAATGACCTATTGAGTGTTTTACACTGTTCCTTCAAATGTTTTCCACTGTTCATTTACAGACACATGTTTCAGTCTGTTCAGCCTGTTTACCTTGGTCAGTTCTCCTCTCAAACTCATGTAATTGTCTATTTTTGTTTCTAGTTGTAGTTTGTCCTTTCTGTGATTCACTTTAAAACTTTATATTTCTTTAAACTGCACTTTATCACAATTTCCCGGAGGATTTCTCCAAGTGACATTACTCATTCACGAAGTGTCATCACACAACTGTCGCTCTGCGATAGTTATGTCCCGAGCTAGTTGCACAATGTGTTAATCAAAGAAACACTGAAAAAAAATTCTCTGTACTCCTCTTCCAAGATCACTGTTGTCAGTGTGATTGTCTCAGATTATGCGAATATTGACGTTTCACTAAATTTTCACAGTGCCTTTACTAAAAATTCCATTGAATTCCTGCTTATTGCAGTGATGGGCAATGAAATACTGTTCCGTGGTCTAAAACTGTTCTGCTGCTTGTGTCCCTGGCAAGTAATAGCCAGAATTTACATTCAGACTGACTCTACTTCATGTTCTGAGACCAAATGCTTTCTCTGTAAGGCCTTTGTTATCCATTATTGTTAGCGTTGCCCATTTTGCCTGTGTTTGCACAAGGTTGGGAACCATTGAATATTTGTTCCACCTTTTATTCACCTTGTAACCACGATTCCCTGGTGCCTACATGTCTTTAATCTCTGTGTCACAAATCCATCTACCTTGATGCAGAGACTTCGTCCATTAAAATAAAACATAATTTACTCTTTCCCACAATTTCCTGTCACAAATCGATTTGCTGATGTACAGTTTTAGTTAAACTTTGTCCCATCTGTTCCTTTCTGTTTTCTTCGGTCACATTCCCATGCTGCTCTGATGCTTCCCCTTTTCTCTTTGGATTTGGAAAGCTCCTTTCACCTGAACCCTGTCCCTGCGTCCTCTCTGTCAGTTTAAAGCCCTGTCCATATACCTACCGACGTGATTTGCCAGCACACTGGTCCCAGCACGGTTCCAGTGGAACAATCTGAATGGATTTTTTTAAAAATCAGGTATGGGATGTGGATGTCTCTGGCTGACTAGCCTTTGAGCTAAGCAGCTGGCTCGCCCATTTCAGAGGGCAATTGACAGGCAAACACTTTGCTGTGGGTATGTCCTGCAGACCACGTGAGAGTGAACTGTTGTCTTTCTCTGAAGGTCAAGTGTTTGGATTTTTATCAATACTTATTTATGGATTGTTAATTCCAATTTTTAAAAAAGTATATTCATTTAAAATTCCACCATTTCAAATGTTGGTATTCAAACCTGCTTCCCCTGAACATTCGCGGAGGTTTGGGATACATGCTCTAGCAATAATACCACTAGGCCATCACTTCGCCTACTCACTGGTTGCTCATTCCTGACCAATTATAGCAGTGCATCATGAAGCAAAACCCGTTCTTCCGACACAATTGTGTGATCCTGCCATCTTCCTGCACTCTAGTGCTATCACTCAGCCTCTCTCCATGTGGTATCCTTCACTGTGAGGGTCTAATTGCTGCCTCTGTCAGCGCCTCTCACTTTTGCATCTACTGCAGATCTTGAGCCAACAGAATTCTCCACTCCAGAGAGACGCAGCAGCACAGGCCATAGATGGAGACTGGGATTTTCCAGATCTCTGTGGAATTCAATGCCATTCTCCAATTGTAACCCTGACTGCATCAGTCTAATTTTCCATTCTGTCTATCTCTCTGTCTCTTGTAGGTACTCAGGAAGTTCCTGACTCAATAGACTTCCCAACTGCTGGGTGTTTCGTCCATCGCCACATTGAAGATGGTCGGTCAGCCAGAGAGACAAAGTGCAGGGAGATCTGGAGCCTTCAGTAAATCCTGCAGTGAGGTAAGATCGTTCACAGTGCACAGAGCACAGGGCAATGTGAGGGCTCCAAACATCAGCAAACAAGACATGACATGGATATAGTGCTTGAGGGGGAACACAGTACAGACATACCCAGGCTCAATCATGACCCCGACTGTAAGTTTTGTCACAGTTATCAATCCAGGCCTGGGGTTGTCACAGTTATCAATCCAGGCCTGTGATGTCTTAGCGAGCATCAGTACAACAGAGGGGAAAGCAGGCCTCCCATGAGTGGGTTGTAATGTTGACTGAGAACTTTCTGTACTGTGCTATCCCTCCAACACTGTACCTATGTCACGTGTTGTGGACCAAATATCTGACATCTCCCACATATCTGTTGCTCAAATTCCTGCTGACTGCTGAGGACCTGTAGTAGTCATATCTAACTGACGACACATTCTCATTTCTCAATTGCACTATTACAGCTTCACTGAGTGATCGCCAGGAATATCCTGTCTAAATTCTGCAGTGATGTTTTCACTGATCAAAACATCCGCTCCTCTTCCTCCTCAAATGCCTCTCCTTCTCTTCTTCCTGTAGCATCTGTACCCCAGAACATTAAGTTGCTTGGCCTATCCTTCCCTCAGCTGTACCTCTGTAATTCCTGTGTTATCCCTGTCCCATGTTCCTATCCATGCCGTGAATTCATCTGCCTTTCCTGTCAGGCATTTTATATCAAAGTAAATGCAGCTTAATACATCAGTTTTCCCACATCGCCTGCTATGCTCTTGCCTGCCTTATCAATTGAAATTACTCTCTTAAAATTCTGATCCAGCCTCAACCTTCAGACTGTAGTCTGAGACTGTCCCCCTCATTGTGGACAACACCCTCACCTTTCATGTCATCTGCAAACCTACTAATGATACGTTCTGCTTTCACATCCAACTCATTAATGTACATAATAAACAGCAACGGTTGCTGCACAGATCCCTGTGGTACACCCGCTGGGCAAAGGCTTTCAATCACAAAACCAATCCTGCACCAATTTTGGATCCAATTTGCCAACTTGCTTTGGATCCCATGGGCTCTTCCCTTTTGGATGAGCCCTCCATGTGGGACCTTGTCAAAGACCTTAATGAACTCCATGGAACCCACATCATCTGCCCTACCCTCACCAATATTTTTAATTGTAATTTCAAAGAAAAATTAGATGAGTTCATCAGACAGGATCTTCTCCTACCAAATCCATACTGAGTATCCTTAATCGATCCCTACCTTTCCAATTATTGATTCAAATTGACCCTCACAATTGTTTCCAATAATTTCCCTCGCACTGATGTTGGGCTATACACTCTAAATACCTGGCCTATCCCTGCTGCTCTTCTTGAATTTCACCTATGGCCAGCAAAGTATTAAATTTCTCTGCCAGGGCCCCAGCAATCTGCTCCGTTACCTTCCACAGCAGCCTGAGACACATTTCATTGGGCACTGGGGATTTCCCCACCTTTTTATGCCTGTGAAAACATTTAATACCTCCTCCTTATTGATCTTAATATGTTGTGGGACCACACCATTCCACTTAAATCCCCGGCTACAATGTCTTTCTCCTGTGTGAATACAGATGGGAAGTACTCATTGAAGACCTCACCTACTTCCTCTGGCTCCATGTACAGATTGTCCCTTTGGTTTCTAATAGGTCCCACTCTTTCCCCAGTAATCCACTTACTTTAACAAGCTGATAAAATACCTTGTGGCTTTTCCTCAATCATATCTGCTAAATATATTTCTTGTCTATTGTTTGCCTTTTAGTTTTGACAATCCTCTTTCACTCACTGAAATTTTGAAGAGCTTCACCTGTTTTTATTGTATTGTACTACCTTTATGAAACTCACAATATCACTGAATCAGTGTTTGCTGGACATGTGGCCTTTACTATTCACTCGACAGGAACACGCTGGCCCTGAATTCTCACTGTATCACTTTAAAATACTCCCACTTTCCGAATATAGATCCAACTGCAGGTTGGTCGTCACAGTCTCTGTCTAATGATACTGATAGGAGATACTGATACTATTGATATTGATAGGTGACTGCGTTGTTAGAGGGACAAGCAGGAGACTGTGTGGCTGCAGAAGTGACCCCAGGATGGTCTGCTCCCTCCCGGGTACCAGGGTCAAGAATGTCTCTGAGCAGTTGCAGAACATTTTGAAGGGGGAGCATGAAGAGTCAGAGGTCATTGTGCAATTGGTAAACATGCCATAGTTAAACAAAGAGATGGGGTCATGTGAAATGTGCACAGGTAGTTTGAATGGAGTAGATTTGGTACATTATAGAAACAGGCCCTTTGGCCCAACAAGTCCACACCGACACACCAAAGAGTAACTCACCCAGATGCATTCCCCTCCCCTATATTTACCCTTGACTAACGCACCTGACACTATGGGCAATTTTGCGTGGGCAATTCACCTAACCTGTACATCTTTGGATTTTGGGAGGAAACCGGAGCACCCGGAGGAATCCCACGCAGTTTGGTAAGAAGTTAAAAAGCAAGACCTCAGGGGGAGGGATCTCCCGATTACTCCCAGTACTGTGTGCCAGTGAGGATAGAAATAGAAAGATAGGCCAGATGGATATGTGATTGAGGAGCTGCTGTAGTGGGCAGGCTTGTCACTTCTTGGATCATTGGGACTTCTTCTGGGGTAGAGGTTACAGGTTGGACTTGAAGGAGAGGGGCACCAGCATCTCTGTGGGGTGATTTGTTCACATTACCCGTGAGGGTTTAAACTAGTTTGGCAGGGGGTAGGGACTCTGAATAAGAGAGAGACCATCGACTTGTCAGGGGAAAATACATCAGCCGTCGAGAACAAGTTTTCTATTCAGGATATCCAGGGACACAGTCAAGGCAGGTAAAAGACTTCTGGTTTAAAGGGCATTTATATGAAAGCATGAGGCCTGACTGGTAAGGCAGATAGGCTCAGAGCATGGATTAGCTCTGAGGACTGGGATATTATATCCATATCAGAAACATGGCTGAGAGAAGGGCAGGACTGGCTGCTCAGTGTTCCAGGATAAAGAAACTACAGGAGTGATAGAAGGGCAAGTATGTGAGGGGGTGAAGAGGGAGATTTGTCATTTTGATAAGGGAAGACATGGCCACAGTGTTCAGAGAGGATACTCTTAAGTGGTCATCAAATGAGATCACATGGTTAGAAGTTAGAAAGAAGAAGGGGGGGGTCACTTTGTTGGGACTGTGATTGTAGACCCAACAGATACCAGAGGAGCAGATGTGTCGAGAGATTGCAGATAACTATAGGAATAATAGAGAAGTATTGGCTGGAGATTTTAATATTCCCTGTATTGACTGGACCAGCCAGAGTATAAAAGACCTGGAAGGAGAGCAATTTTTCAAATGTGTCCAAGAAAGACTCCTAAATCAATATGCAGAGGGCCCTACTCTACTCAGGCAGGTGCAACACGACCTCCCCTCAGAAAACGAGGTCGGGCAAGTGACTGAAGTGTCGTTCAGAGAGCACTTTGTTTCCGTGCCCACAACTGTCTTCATTTTAACATAGTTATGGAAAAAGATTAGCAGGTCCACAGATTGAAGAGGAAAACTGGAACAGGGCCAGGTTTGGGGCCATTCTGCAGGATCTGGCAGATGTCAATGCAGTGAATTTAAAATTGCACAACACCCAGCTATAATCCAACTCGCTTTGGAAGCGCTGGTGATCACTGTAACAGATGAAAGGCTGAAACTAAATTTGTTTGATATTATATTCCATGACACTGCCATCCTTTTGTTATAAATTCTGTGACTTAGGATTGTGCTCCACAACCACCTGATGAAGAAGCAGTGCTCTGAAAGCTAGTGCTTTCAAATAAACGGGTTGGACTGGAACCGAGTGTTGGGTGATTTTTAAATTTGTCCACCTCCAGTCCAACACCGGCACCTCCATATTATGATTCCAATCGATCGAGTGAGTACGTTTGAAGGAAAAGGAAAAACTGGCAAATGGAAGCTTTGCAAAGTGTGATATCAAAAATCCAGGACCAGTGTGCTCCATTGGGATAAAGAGAAAAGCTGGCAGGTTTAGGAATCCTTGGCTGATGAGGGATAATAAGGCTCTGGTCTTCAAATGAAGACTGCATTCAGTATCTACATAAACTCTTCTATTCTTAAAGACACGATCAATCTGTGGAGACCCTACAATCCTCTCAGTCCCTGTAGCACTCCCAATCTGCAGAAGTCATTCCAATGCCTGTGACTCTTCCGATCCAGTTCCTACAAGACCCTCTATCTATGTGATATCTTGCCATTGCCAGCACCCACCCTGTCAATGTTAGCTCCTCCAGTGTCTCCATCCATCTACTCATTCCCATAATATTCTCCAGCTCTTGCATGTGTAAACATCACCCTCCCCTGCAACCCTTCCCACTCTGACCAAACTGGAGGAGGTTACTAATGCTCCCTAATCTGTGAAACTGTCTCCAACCAAAATTGCTGTCTTTATCACTTGGAAAATCTGTATGATTCCACACTTTCCATGTCTAAATAACCTGCAGAACCTAAGCCTTCCAGGATCTATAAACATCTTCAGTCACGACTATCCTTCATATGTCTGTTTGTGGGTCTGTACAACCCACTTTATCTCTGTAATCTGCTCCATTCACCTGAAACATTCCTGTCTGTGTAAAACACCCCATCCTACCAATGTTCTTATCCTTGTAAACTGATCCATCCCTCCCAACCTCCCCAGCTCCATGAAACCACTGTAGGCCCGACAGCTCGCCACGTTTCTGTAACCTCCTGTGGCTCTATGCTCCTCCCTGTGAAACCACCACCAGTCCCCACAACCCGCTGTCTCTGTTACCTCATACAACCTCAGCAACGCCTCCCCTTTGTGTCTCATCATTCAGACCCCATCCTCTACAGCTTCCCGAAATCTCTTCCTGCCATCATAACCCTCGCTATTTAGAACATAGAATAGGACAGCCCAGTACAAGCCCTTCAGCCCTTGATATTGTGCTGACCTTTTATCCTACTCTGAAGACTAAACTAACCTACATTCCCTACATTTTGCTAAAATCGCTGTGCCTATGCAAGAGTTGCTCAGATGTCCGTAATGTGTCTGAATCTACTACCATGGCTGGCAGTCATTCCACGCACCCACCACACTCTGTAAATAACGTACCTCTGATATCTAAGCTAAATCTTCCGCCAATTACCTTAAAAATATTTCCCCTTGTGATAGCCATTTTGCCATGGGAAGTTGTCTCTTGTTAACCGATCGATGCCTCTCATTACTTTGTACACATCTATCATGTCACCATTCTTCCTTGTTCACTCCGATCTGAAAAGCCCGAGCTTCCACAACCTACCTTCAATGGGCATGCCCTGCAGTCCAGGCAACATCTTGCTAAGTATCCTCTGTCCTGTCTTCAAAGCTTCCACATCCTTCCTATAATGAGGTGAACAGAACTGTTCACAGTATTCCAAGTGTGGTGTAACTGGGGCTCTATCAAGCTGCAGCATAACCCTGGATCTCTTGAACTCAAACCCCCGCTAATGAAAGCCAACACACCATACTCCTTCTTAACACCCTCTCAACTTGAGTAGTAACTTCAGGGACACACTGTCCGTGCACACTGCGAAGTATCCTGCCT
>NC_057723.1:49728892-49730336 GCF_004010195.1 Chiloscyllium plagiosum
TATAGAGGCAGCGGGATTCATAGAGCCTGCAAGATGGAACCAAGAATGGATTACGGAAACTGAAGGATGTTATGATTTAAACGACAGATCATTTTTGATTGGACCATTCAGCCCCTCTTAGAGTCAAAGAGATACACAGCATGGAAACAGACCCTTCGGTCCAACCCGTCTATGCCGACCAGATATCCCAACCCAATCTAGTCCCACCTACCAGCATCTGGCCCATATTCTTGCAAACCCTTCCTATTCATATACCCATCCACATGCCTTTGTATCAGCCTCCACCACTTACTCTGGCAGCTCATTCCATACACGTAGCACCCTCTGCGGGAAAAAGAATGCTCCTTAAGTCTTTTTTATATCTTTCCCCTCTAAGCATAAACCTATGCCCTCCAGTTCTGGACTGCCACATTGAAGGGTAAAGACTTTGTCTCTTTACCCTCTCCATGCCCCTCATGATTTTATAAACCTCTATAAGGTCACCCCTCATAATTTTGTAAATCTCTATAAGGTCACCCCTCAGCCTCGAGGCTCCGGGCAAAACAGCCCCAGCCTGTTCAACCTCTCTCTATAGCTCAACCGCTCCAATCCTGGCAACATCCTTGTAAATCTTTTCTGAACCCTTTCAAGTTTCACAACATCCTTCCAATAGGAAGGTCACCAGAATTGCACACAATATTCAAAAACTGACCTAACCAATGTCCTGTACAGCCACAACATGACCTCCCAACTCCTGTACTCAATACTCTGACCAATAAAAGAAAGCATATCAAATGCCTTCTTCACTATCCTACCTATCTGCATCTCTGCTTTCAAGGAGCTATGAACCTGCACTCCAATTTCCCTATGTTCAGCAACACTCTGTTACGCCTTACCATTAAGTGTATAAGTCCAGCAAAGATTTGCTTTTGAAAAATGCACCACCTCGCATTTATCTGAATTAATCTCCACCTGCCATTTCTCAGCCCATTGGCCCATCTGATCAAGATCCCATTGTAATCGGATGTAACCTCTTTCACTGACCACTACACCTCCAATTTTGTTGTTAACTGAACATTTACAAACTATATCTCTTATGCTCACTTCCAAATCATTTATGTAAGCAATGTAAAGTATTGGACCCAGCACCGATCCTTGTGGCACTCCACTGGTCACAGGCCTCCAGTTTGAAAACCAACCCTCCCCCACCAGCCTCTGTCTACCTTTGAGGCAGTTATGTACCAGTTGGCTAATTCTCCCTGTATTCCGTGAGATCTAACCTTGCTAACCAGTCTCCCATGGGGAACCTTGTTGAACGCCTGACTGAAGTCCATATAGATCACATCCACTGCTCTGCCCTCATCAATCCTCTATGTTACTTCTTCAAAAATCTCAATCAAGTTTGAGAGACATGATTTCTCACTCACAAAGCAATGTTGACTGTCCCTAATCAGTCCTTGCCTTT
>NC_057723.1:49730823-49732438 GCF_004010195.1 Chiloscyllium plagiosum
GTAAATGACAGGTACGTAGCTTGGGATCCTCCTGCTGTGTTTGACCTTGTGCCATTTCGTTATCTCCCTCTCATGAGTGAGCGTGTTATGTTCTCCAGTCCTGATACTATCCACTCCCTGTAAACCCTTCTTGCTGTTGAACATCTCCCTTCTCTCTCACTCCCTCCAGCCCTTCCAACCTGGCTTTCGTCTCATATCTCCTGCAGTCCCAAACAACCTTGCTCTTTGGTATCGCACTGCTTTCCTTTGACCTGTGTGGGAACAAACCTAAAGTGGGTTTGGGCCATTGGAAGAAAAAGATCAGTGCCCATTCTTTGTCTTTGTCAAACAGAGTCTCGTTGTCTGCCTCTCTCCCATAAGAGGAAGGAAGCATCCTTTCAGCATCCACCCTGTCCATTCCCCTGAGGATTTGTACATTTTAATGAGGAAGACTGTTGGCCTGATGACCCTCAGTGGCACAGCACCGAAGTGACATGTTTATGTTCTGTAATTTTTGCGACCACTTCCTTTTGGTCGACCCCTCCATCATTCTGAAGCCTCCCCCAGTCTGGACAGTGCTCCAAACCACTAATTACTGAGAATGCTCCAACCCTCTATCTCTGTAAACTCCTCACACTCCTACAATCCTCCTTGTCTGTGAGAACCCCTCCAGCTTCTACGTCCAGCCAAATTATTGTATCTCCTACAGCCCTCACCATCTCCGTGTGCTCCAGTCACTACATTTCTGCATGCATCTGTAAAACCCTCCAAATCTACCTATCTTTCTAAAGTCCAATAGTTCCAAAAACCATCCCTCTACATGGAACTTCCACCAGAGACCACTGGCCACCATATCTCTGTAATCCCCTACGCATTTCTCTATCTCTGTTCTCAGCTTCAGTCCCTATAACTCTACTTTCATGTACAACATCATCAAGTCCCTGCAATCCTCCCGAACTGTGGAACCTCCAAAAGACTTTACAATTCTATCTCGGTCTCTAACTGCCTGCAGTGATTAGAAACTTCGGCAATTAAAGTCAGAGAATCATAGAGATGTACAGCATGGAAACACACCCTTTGGTCCAACTTGTCCATGACAATCCAGTCGCACCAATCAGCACCTGACCCATCTCCCTCTAAACCCTTCCTACTTATGTACCCATACAGTTGCAATTGTACTAGCCTTCACCACTTCTTCTGGCAGCTCATTCCAAATACATATCACCCTCTGTGTGAAAAAGTTGCTCCTTAGGTCTCTTTTATATCTTTCCCCTCTCACCCGAAACCTATGTCCTCTAGTTCTGGACACCCGACCCCAGGGAAAATACTTTGCCGATTTATCCTATCCATGCCCCTCATGATTTTATAAACCTCTATAAGGTCACCCCTCAACCTCTGACGCTCCAGGGAAAGCAGCCCCACCGCGTTCAGCCTCTCCCTGTAGCTCAAATCCTCCAACCATGGCAAAATCCTTGTAAATCTTTTCTGAACCCATTCAAGTTTCACAACATCCTTCCGATAGGAAGGAGACCAGAATTGCATGCGGTATTCCAAAAGTGGCCTAAAAATGTCCTGTACAGCCGCAACATGACCTCCCAACTCCTGTGCTCAATACTCTGACCAATAAAGGAATGCA
>NC_057723.1:49733599-49742682 GCF_004010195.1 Chiloscyllium plagiosum
TGCAACATCACCTCACGACTCTTGAATTCAATCCCTCTGCTAATGAACGCTAATACACCATAGGCCTTCTTACAAGCTCTATCCACCTGAGTGGCAACTTTCAAAGATCTATGAACATAGACCCCAAGATCCCTCTGTTCCTCCACCTCACTAAGAACCCTACCGTTAACCCTGTATTCCGCATTCTTATTTGTCTTTCCAAAATGGACAACCTCACACTTGGCAGGGTTGAACTCCATTTAGTCAGCAATTGAATGAACGGTTGCGAAACAAGGCAGGAAAGTGGACTTGAAGATTGTCAGATCAACCACAAACTCATCGATTGGTAAAGTAGTGGGCTCAATGGGCTGTACCATTGCTCCTATATCTTATAGTTGAGTTGCCCAGCTTCTTTACTACAGCTGTGGGCCCTGATAAACCACTATCCCTGAATTTCTATGGACAGAAAACCAGAATTGACTGTTTCCACTCCCTCATCCGACCGTGTCAGACAACCCTGACCGATAAATGACCAGTCCCCAGACTGATCTCTGTGCAGCCCCTTGACTGACATACCATGGATCCAAGCATTTGTTGCACTGCACCTGCATTACTGATCATGCATTACTGTCCAGACTGTAATGATATGGACACTCTGACTCTGACTGACGCAAGCAGCTGACATGCTATGTCCAATGACCTGGATCAACTGCAGAAGCTACTTTTGACTCATAGTGCTGGGATTCTGACTGAAGGCTGTGTCCCTTCACTTGACTGAGGACTTCTCCCCTTAGACTTTGAGACATGACCTTTTCACATATGCTGGCATATGGTGCAGGTGCAGTGTTGACACAGTGCAGTTCCATATAGCAATTGTTTGACTGATGACTGGTGACAACCATGACAAGCTGCTTGGTGTTCTGTCTGCACCAAAGGCAAGTCACTAAAACTGTGAGCCTTAAACTCTGGATGAGGGAGCAAGACACACAAAAAAAGGCAATGCGAGGCATGGCATGGCAGAGAAGTTCAAATAGGTGCAAAGGCAGTGATGTCCACATCCCATGAATGAGTGACTCTTAGCAAATTTTATTTGACCAAGACCACAAGAAATTGCAGAGAGTTGTGCATGCAGCACAGTCCATCACAAAAACCCAGCCTTCCTTTCATTGACTCCATCTCCTCTCCCTGCTGCCTTGGGAAAGCAGCCTACATAATCAAAGACCTCTCCCACCCCAGTTATACTCCTTTCCACCCTCTTCCATCGGACAGAAGATACAAAAGTTTGAAAACATGCAACAACAAATTAGGGTGGCTAATGTGAAACTTTTGTTTTCAGAAAGACTATAAGGAGAAGACTGGAAACTATAGCTTGTGAATCTGATATCAGTGGTGGGTAAATTGTTGAGGTGATTCTGAAGGATAGGATTTACATGGATTTGGAGAGGCAAGAAATGATTCATTCTGAGGAAAGGTCACTGGACCTGAAATGTTAACTCTGTTTTCTCTTCACAGATGCTGCCAGTCCTGCTGAGCTATTCCAGAAGCTTCTGCTTTTGTTACACAGAACAGTTCTTTCAGTTTTTATCAAGGAATGATTAGGGATAGTCAGCATGGTTTTGTGCAAGGGAAATTGTGTCTCACAAACTTGGTTGAGTTTTTGAGGAAGTAACTAAAATGACTGATGAGGGTAGAGCAGTAACTATTGTTTAATTGGGTTTTACTAAAGCCTAGACGTATTAGTGAAGTTAGATCACGTGGGATTCAGGGTGAGCTTGCGAACTCGATACAAAATTGGCTTTTTAGTAGGAGAAAGAAGGTAGTGATGGAAGGTTGTTTCTCGGACTGGAGGCCTATGATCAGCAATGTCCACTTTTGTCTGACATTTATATAAACAATTTGGATGAGAATTTAGAAGGCATGGATAGTAAGCTTGCGAATGACACTAAAATTGGTGGAATAGTGGGCAGTGAAAAAAGTTATCTAAGTTTACAAAGAGATCATGATCAATTGCATCAATGGGCTGAGGAGTAGCAGATAGAGTTTAATTTGAATAAATGCAAGTTCTTGCATTTTGGTAGAACAAACAAGGACAGGACTTATATAATTAATGGTAGGGCTCTGCATAGTGTGGTAGAAGAGATAGAGACTTAGGGATTCAGATACATCACAAGTAGACAGGGTGGTTAAGAAGGCATTTAGCATGCTTGCCTTTATTTCTCAGACCACATTGTGTACAGGTGTTGGGACATCATTTTTAAGGTTGGACAGTACGTTGGTGAGGCCTCTCCTGAAGTACCATATACAGTTCTGGCTACCCAGTTATAGGAAGGATATTATTAAATTTGAAAGGGTTCAAGAAAGATTTACCAGGATGTTTCCAGGAATGGAGGGTTAGAGTTATAAAAATAGGCTGGATTGGCTGGGACCTTTTTCACTAGAGCATAGGAAGTTGAGGAGTGACCTTATAGAGATTTGTAAAATCATGAGTGTCATAGATAAGTTGCATAGCAAAGGTCTTTTAACCCAAGGTGGAGGAGTTCAAACTAGGAGGCAAATTTTTCAGGTGAAAGGATAATGATTTTAAAAGAACATGAAGGACAACTTTTTTATGCAAAGAGTGATTAGTATGTGGAATGAATTGCCAGAGGAAGTGATGGATGTATGTACAATTACAACATTTAAAAGACATTTGGAAAAGTACATGAATTGGTATGGTTTTGAGGGATAGGGGCCAATGCAGGCAGGTGGGACTAGTTTAGTTTGGGAACAAGGTCAGCATGGAGTAGTTGGACCGAAGGGTCTGTTTCCATTTGATGACTTTGTGATCTTCTTCCCCATTGTTATCTGACTTATGAACAAACCTCTCATATATTAGATTGATCTTTCTTTGCACCTTTTCTGGAGCTGTGATGCTATAGTCTACATTCTGTTCTATTACCCTGATGTAATTTTGTAAGGTATGATTTGTCTGGTTAGTGTACAAAGCAATATTGGTAACTGTATCTCAATACATGTGACAAAAATAAATCAAATCAAAATAAACAAAAAAGACTTTCTCAAAAGCAAGGGAGAATATAGATGGTGGGTGACTGGCTTTCAGGTGTGGAACTGATGAATCTGCCTGTGGACATACATCTTACACAGGGAGAATAGTTACCTGCAGAGATAGTCAAAGAGTTTGGTGAGCTTAGGTCCTTTGCGGTCACAACACTGAATTCAGTTACATTAAAGAGAAACAGAACCTTACTCAGGGAACTGTATAATACTCCAATTGTGTATAAAACAAAAATGAGCTTGAATAATGAAGGAATAGATTAGCTGGAGAACAAACAACACACGAACAAAACATAAGATTCCAACACTCCTACAATTTGTGAACTCCCATTGGTGACGTTGTAATCTCCAGAAGGTTATGCCTTCACAAGATCCAGAAGGATTGTCAAAACACCTACACTTTATTAAAACTCTTACATTTTGAACAAACTCTTAAAATCTTACATTTTTCAGTTATCGCTTTTGTTTTGAAACTCCACCAATGTAAATGTATTTTCAATATTAGTGTACTTTTATCTTGGAAAAATGGGTGCATAGAATTATGTCTTTAAGAGCCGTGTTACTTTAAGAGCTGGATGTGCTACTGGCCAAGGATGAGAATGGAACCATAAGACAAGCTGCCGTGTGCGACACATTCTTGAAGGACTTTATATACAAGGAAAATGAGATTAGAATAGTTAGGTGTTTGTTTTATCTCTGGTGCAGACTGAATGAGCCAAAGGGCCTCTTTTTGTGTTGTAGACCTCTATGACTCTACAAGTGCAATCTGAAGTCTGAGTTGTTATATAAACCTGTATGAACTTTCCAAGTCATGAATCTATGATGCGCAATCTATATTACTCAACAATAACACAAAACACTGCAATGAATTGCTGACCACAATACATCTCCCATAATAGCCAACCAAGCACCCATGAGCTGTATAGCCTTGACTATGAAGCAGATGTAAGGTTGCAAAGTGGGAAACTGCCTCTGGTGGCACACTTTTAGTAGGTATTTTGCAGCAGATTTCTATAATCTTTCAACAGAAATATGTTTCTTCATGCTATATTAAGATTTATAGATACCATAATGTTATTTGTTTAACATTGCAATAAAATGTTCATCTTCTATGTCACATTTTCATACTTGGCAAAACTTCCTTCCCATGTCAAGAAAACTAGTTTTTGTTTCAAATCACTCTGTTGGAAAGTTAATAAAACACAATTGTTTGATACTATAGAATTTGAATATTGCTGAAAAAAAATGTGTTGCTGAGGGTTTTTCAGCCTGCACTTATCAAGGCAAATGCAAGAATGCCAAATTTCAAATGATTACAAGCTATGACACAGGAGAGAAGAAACGCTGAATGATTGGTAAGTCAACTATGTTGTTTGAGTAGTCATCATATAGAAAGTTAAAGGGAATTATCAGCTTCCCAAGCTCCAAGGAAATTCAAAAAGATGCAAGGTTTGAACATTCTCCTTTCATGTGCAGAGAACGGTTCCCGGCATGTGAGTATGTTTCACTTCGAGGAAGCGTAAGTGAGCCACATTACAAACTCATGAAGAAGAGTCATACTGGATTTGAGAAGTTAACTCTTTCTTTCTCCACAGTTGCCGTCAGAGTTGTTGAGTTTCTTCAGCGTTCTCTGTATTAATTTCAAATTTCCACCTATCCACTGTACATTGTCTTTACATGCTACAACCTTGATGGTTTATTTCAAACTGGATGTAAAGTAGCTATTAATGCACTTAACACTATTTAACAATTGCTCTCCAATCATGGATTTACATCTAACACTAGATCATTTGATGTGGGTTTTCAAACGTGGTGCAATTGAGTGCAGTTACTACAAACAATCAAAGGAACATGCTTTTTGTATTGATCAGTTCATTGCTGAAGGGGACCACCTACATACTGCAAGGGATGCTATCAGTCCAAAAAGATATTTTACATACTACATAATTGATCTAATCCTAAACCTAATAGCTCCATGAACAGCCAGATTAAGATTTAATCCCTTTACATGACTATCCCCCCATCAGTATGGTTTCAGAGCTTTCTGCTTCTTCATGGAAAAAAGGCCTGAACTGTCTCCATCCGCCACCATCATCTTCCACTTGGCCGAGCTTGTTCTTACTCTGAACAGCTTCTCTTTTAACTCTTCTCATTTTCTTCACGTCAAAGGGGTGGCCATGGGTATCCATGTGGGTTCCTGTTATGCCAGTCTCTTTGTGGGTGACGTAGAACATTCCTTGTCCCAATCCTATTCCGGCCCCTCACGCACAACTCTTTCTCCGATATATTGATGATATCATCGGTGTTGCTTCCTGCTCTTGTTCAGAATTAGAAAAGTTTATCGATTTTTGCCTCCAAATTTCATTCCTCTCTTATCTTCAGCTATTCCATCTCTGAGTTCTCCCCTAATTTCCTCCTCATTTGTTTCCATTTCTGGGGATAGGTTAACCACCAATATGTACTACAAACCTATTGACTTCAACAGTTACCTTGGCTATATCCCCTCACAGTTGAAACTTTATTGCTGGAACAGCACAGCAGGTCAGGCAGCATCCAGGGAACAGGAGATTCGACGTTTCGGGCACAGGCCCTTCTTCAGGAATGAGCAGAGAGTGTTCAGCAGGAGAAGATAAAAGGTAGGGAGGAGGGACTTGGAGGAGGGGCGTTGGAAATGTGATAGGTGGAAAGAGGTCAAGGTGAGGGTGATAGGTCGGAGTAGGATGGAGGCGGAGAGGTCAACAAGAAGACTGCAGGTCAGGAAGGCGGAGCCGGGCTGGAGGGATTCGGCTGAGACAAGGTGGGGGGAGGGGGGATGAAGAAACTGGTGAAGTCCAAGTTCATCCCCTGTGGTTGGAGGGTTCCCAGTCGGAAGATAAGACGCTCCTCCTCCGACCGTCACGTTGTTGTGGTTTGGCGGTGGATGAGTCCAATGACCTGCATATCCTCGGTGGAGTGGGAGGGGGAGTTGAAATGCTGTGCCACAGGGTGGTTGGGTTGGTTCGTCCGGATGGCCCAGAGGTGCTCTCTGAATCGCTCCGCAAGTAGGCGGCCTGTCTCCCCAATATAGAGGAGGCCACACCGGCTGCAGCGGATGCAGTAGATGATGTGGGTGGAGGTGCAGGTGAATCTGTGGCGGATATGGAAGTTTCCTTTGGGGCTTTGGAGAGAAGTGAGGGGGGAGGTGTGGGCGCAAGTGTTGCACCTCCTGCGGTTGCAGGGGAAGGTGCCGGGAGTGGTGGTTGGGTCGGTGGGGGGTGTGGATCTGACAAGGGAGTCGCGGAGGGAGTGGTCTCTACGGAAAGCTGATAGGGGAGGGGAGGGAAATATATCCTTGGTGCTGGGGTCTGTTTGGAGGTGGCGGAAGTGACGGCGGATGATGCGCTGTACATGGAGATTGGTGGGGTGGTAGGTGAGGACCAGTGGGGTTCTGTCCTGGGGTTATATCCCCTCACATCCTACTTCCGTAAAGACTGTATTCTATTCCCCCAGTTCTTCTGTCTCCATCACATCTATTCTGATGATGCCAACTTCAGTACGGAGGCCACTGAAATGTCCACCTTCTTCTTCAACCAAACGTTCCCAACACTGTAGTTGCCAGGGCCCTGAGCCGGTCCAATACATCTCTGACACTTCAGTCCTCACCCTGACTCTTCTCTCCCACAACAGTGGTAGGGGTCCCTTGTCCTCACCCTCCAACCCACCATCATTCACATCCAGAGGATCATTAGCTTCCATTTCTGCCACTTCCAGCAAGATGCCACTACCAACCCCAAATCCCTCTCTTCTTCCTTGTCAACCTTCTGCAAGGAGCTTTTCCTCTGGGACAGCCTTTCCACTCTTCCTTCACTCCCAACAAGCCCCCATAGCATCATGGCACCTTCCCCACATCTGCAAGGTGTAACACCTGCCCATTTACTTGCTCCCTCCTCAGTATCCAAGGACCCCAACACACCTTCCATGTGAAACAGCACTTTACGTACATTCTGTCTGTAAAAGAAGAGCCTGAGCTTCCAGTTGCCTACCACTTCAACACACCACCCTGTTCCCTGGCCAACATCTCTATCTTGGGTTTCTGCAATGCTCCAGTGAAGCCCAGCACAAGCTGGAAGAACAGCACCTCATCTTCCACTTGGAACTCCACATCCTTTTGGATTCAATATTGTGTTTAACAGTTTTAAGGCTTCCAGCATTTTCTCCCGTGTCCTTACCCCAACCCTCAACAAACCAGTCCTTATTATCACATGGTCTGCTGTTACACACAACCCATTGTCAGCCACCAATTGTCCCTATTAGTAGCTATTCATCCTCCTAGGCTGACCAGTATCTATTCATTTGTTTGTCCAACTGTTCTTCTCTCTTTTTGGGCTCTGTCTTCACCTATCATTTACTCCTTCTCCCTGCCCCATCCACCCCCGACCCCCCCCCCCCCCACCCCCCACTCTATCTTCTGCATAAAAAATCAACTTTATCCTAGATACCATCAGTTCTGAAGAAGGGCCACTGGACACAAAATGTTCTCTCAACAGATGCTGCCAGACCTGCTGAGAGTTTGATTTTTGCCGTTTCCATTTATGAACCAACTTAAGCAATTGAACTCACAAAACATTTGGCTAATGAAATAAAATATCCCATATGCTTTCTTAACCACCTTATCTACTTATGCTCCAACCTTCAGAAAGCTTTGGATATGCATAACAAGGACCCTCTGATCCTCAGTACTTTCTACAGTCCTACCTTTCATAATATAATCCAACTTAGCCCTCTCCAAGTTCACTACCTCAAACATGTCTGAGTTAAATTTCATTCACCATTTCTCTGCAAGTCCATTGCAACGTACAGCTATCCTCCTTGTTGTAGAATCCCTGGAGTGCAGATAGAGGCTGTTCATCCCAATAAGTCTGCACCAACCCTCTGAATAGCATCCCACCATATCCCCGTAGGACTGCAGCCCCACATTAACCCCACATGGCGAATTCAGTCAGCTTACATATGACCGCAGCCCCACATGGCTAATTCAGTCAGCCTACACATCTCTGGACAAAATGGGGTCATTGAGCATGGCCAATCCACCTTTCCTGTGGGAGGAAATCAAAGCACTCAGTAAACAAGGGGAGACCATACAAACTTCAGACAGACAGTCATCCAAGGCTTGAATTGGACCCAGATCGCTGCTGTGAGGCAGCAGTACTAACCACTGAGCCACTGTGTTGTGCTATTTTTATGTCATCTGGAACCTCTTGATCATACCCATTCCATTTAAGTCAAAATCATTTATGTACATCAATCATTCATGAACCACTAGGAGCACGTCAGAGCTCTACAAAACCTTACTAGAAATAAATTTCCAGTCATAGAAACGTCCCTCTACCATTACCTTCTGCTGCCTGCCTCTCAACCAATTTTGGATTCAATGTGACATTTGCCTTAAATCCCAGGGGATCTTACTTTCTTGATGATTCTACCATGAAGCATCTTGTTAATGTCCATGTAGACCAGATCAAATCAATTACCTCAGCAACACTCCTGGTTACTTCCTGAAAAAGTTTGATCAGATTTGTCAAATATGACCTTCTTTTAAAAAATCCATGCTGACTATCCTTGATTAATCTGTATCTCTCCAAGTGCAGACATATTTTGAAGCTCAGAATTCCTTCTATTAACTTCCCCACCACTGATGCTATTCTGTTTGGCCTGTAATTTCCTAATTTATCCCTTCCCTAAATTAGCAGTCTGGCTTCTTCTGGTACCTCACATCTGACCAGATAAGATTTGAAAATTTGAAGATTTGACCAGCATCCCGATATCTCCAAATTCTTTCGCCTCTGCCGCATCTGCTCCCAGGAGGACCAATTCCAACACCGAACAACCCAGATGGTCTCCTTCTTCAAAGACCTCAATTTCCCCTCAGACGTGGTTGACGATGCTCTCCACCGCATCTCCTCCACTTCCTGCTCCTCCGCCCATGAACGCTGCCCCTCCAATTGCCACCAGGACAGAACCCCACTGGTCCTCACCTACCACCCCACCAACCTCCAGATACATCGTATCAT
>NC_057723.1:49743025-49759637 GCF_004010195.1 Chiloscyllium plagiosum
GAAGAAGGGCTTATGCCCGAAACGTCGATTCTCCTGCTCCTTGGATGCTGCCTGACCTGCTGCGCTTTTCCAGCAACACATTTTCAGCAAGGACATGCAGGTCCTTTGCCTCCTCCATCGCCAGACCATGGCAACACGACGCCTGGAGGAAGAGCGCCTCATCTTCCGCCTAGGAACCGTCCAACCACAAAAGATGAATGCAGATTCCTCCAGCTTCCTCATTTCCCCTCCCCCCACCTTATCTCAGTCCCAACTCTCAGACTCAGCACCGCCTTCTTGACCTGCAATCTTCTTCCCGACCTCTCGCTGCCTGACCTGCCGCGCTTTTCCAGCAACACATTTTTCAGTCCTGATATCTCCTCCTTTGTTGCTCTCAACAGCTTGCGATACATCACATCTGGACCTGCAGACTTATTCACTTTTAAGACTACTGAACCTTTTTCAACCTGCAACATTAATTGTTGAGACTGTTTAAAATTTAGCATTTTTGTAGTTGTACTGATAAATGCAAGGTAAAATACTTTGCTAAAAAAGAGAATTATAAAGACAACATTACAGGGAGAGATATACTGGTCCACCTATCCTGTCACACATCATTGTTACACCACATTCCTATACATCTGCTCACTATCCCTTTGATAGCATGTAAAGTCCTGAGCCCAATTCCAGTTAAGTATTGTTGGAAAAGGAAAAAACCCTCCCTCAATTCATTTGCTATCTGTGAAACCTGTCTAAATATAAAAATGGTTGCTGTATTTCCTGATGAAGGGTTTTTGCCCGAAACGTCGATTTTCCTGCTCCTCGGATGCTGTCTGACCTGCTGTGCTTTTCCAGCACCACTCTGATCTAAACTCTGGTTTCCAGCATCTGCAGTCCTCACTTTTGCCTTGTTGCATTTCCTTACGTAGTAATAGTAGCTGCACTTCAAAAGTAAACTACTTATTTTATTTGGAACTGAGTACAATGATAAATGTGTGTTGCCTTTCCTTCCTCCTCACAAAAGTGGAGAGGAATGTCTAACAAATTGTTTCAGCATGGAATGAAATTATTTGATATAATCATGCTACTATCAAATTTTCTATCTAATTTATGACATCTTAAAATTGTAGGTTTGCAAACACTACACTTTTCATTTTTTTTTCAATGAATTAGAGAGAAAATAAAACATTCTCCTGTATTTCATTAAAAAGCAATCAATATCACAACATGCTCAAGCTTCAGACAACAGATTGGTTTTGGTCAGGCTTAATCTCCTATCATTCAAAGTTAGAATATTTTTCACATCCTCATAAGTAACAATGCAAGTATTATAACATCTGACAAGTGGGCTTGAGAATCCTGTAGCAGTGATATTTTTGCTGTCGATGAGAGAACACTAGAAGCAGTCAATAATGAATCTCAGAAGCCACTTGATCTTTGTTCTTGCACTTTATGACTTAATCTGAATTGCTCAGTTAAATTACAGTCCTTTAACTCCTTACCATTCATTATTTGATATGATAATATAATGCAATAATAGCCCGGACTATCATTTGTCATTACAAAAACTCTAGAACTATTCATTAACATTTCTTACATCCCTGGTTCACCACCTAAATTTGTAAAGTAAAACTAAAAGATTCAAAGGAAACCATATGGAAATTAATTGAAAATTAATGCTGGTAATGGAAGATATAAAACTGGAAGGAAATAAATTCAAAATGATTGGAAATATTATGTCTATTTAAGGAAAATTAAGATATTTGGAAATCTTCTCAACATTGGTCCAATTGCATAATAACTCCAGGTCACTGTTACTTTATATTGTCAGGGAATCCAAATATTTGTTTTCAACCAGATCAGACACTAATGCCATTATTGGGACCTAATGACAATGGACTCCAGCCTGATCCCCAAATCTCAAGAGAGAGCCTTAAGTGCCCACAAAGTCAGAAAGGGTAATTCAAGAACAGCAGAGGTCTGAGAAGGTGAACTCCTTGCATTTATTTTTGTCTGTTTTATTGCCAGGAAAATCAGAGCACTTCTCTCGACTCCACAACATTTCGGCCTTCCATGCAACAGGCTGCACTTTCCCCTTTGAACCTCACTTCAGTGTGCATTCTGAAACAAATCAGAGGGGATTGCTTGTTTGGGTCTCCTGCAACTGTTCCCTGCTGCCCATAATCCAGTGCATGCTTATCTTCAAAACAGCTCCTCACAGATCCTCCTACCTTGTTTATGTCAGAGATTGATCAAACCAGGCTTTAAAATTTCCCTGTCATCATGCTGTAAAAGGCAGGGTGACATTGCATTCTTCTTGGCCCCTGCCCACGCCAATGCATTCACTCTTATCATCAATTGTGTGGTTGGCAGGGAAAAGGTGTGTAAAATATTTTGAGGATTGATTCAAACAATTCTGCTCTCATTTCAGGGTAAAATCATTGTGGTGATATGGTGTAAACGGCAAAGGCAGGTCAGAATTTGGGGAAGAACTTGGGTGTGTCTTCCCATTTGAACTTAGAAAAACATCCTACTTCAGATTTTTCTGCCTGCCCACCTCCCTGCCCCTTTCAACTCAAAGCTCTTGAGAAGTTCTTAATGTCATGCATTTATATATTCCCTTTACTGTCTAAAACCATGGAGTCATGAAGATGTACAAAACGGAAACAGACCCTTTGGTCCCAACCCAATCTAATCCCACCTGTCAGCACCCATTCCAGATCCCACCAAACCCTTGCTTTTTATGTACCCATCCAGATGCCTTTTAAATGCTGCAATCGTACTAGCCTCCACCACTTCCTCTGGCAACACATTCCATACATGTACCACCCTCTGTGTGAACAAGTTGTCCCTTAGGTCTCTTTAATATCTTTCCACCCTCATCCTAAACCTATGCACTCTAGTTCTGGATTCTCCCATCCCAGGAAAAAGACTTTGTCTATTTATCCTATCCATGCCCCTCATGATTTTATAAACCAGTATAAGGTTATCCCTCAGCCTCCGACATCTCAGGGAAAACAGCCCTAGCCTATTTAACCTCTCCCTATAGCTCAAATCCTCCAACCCTGGCAACATCCTTGTAAACCTTTTCTGAACCCGTTCAAGTTTCACAACATCTTTCCGATAGGAAAGAGACCAGAATTGCATTCAATATTCCAAAAGTGGCCCAACTAATGTCCTGTACAGCCGCAACATGACCTCCCAATCCCTGTACTCACTACTCTGACCAATAAAAGAAAGCATACCAAACACCTTCTTCACTTTCCTGTCTACCTGCGACTCCACTTACAAGGAGTTTTGAACCTGCTCTCCAAGGTCTCTTTGTTCAGCAATACTGCCAAGGACGTTACCATTAATTGTATAAGTCCTGCTAAGATTTGTTTTCCCAAAATGCAGCACCTCGCATTTATCTAAATTAAACTCCATCTGCCACTTCTCAGCCCATTGGCCCTTCTGATCAAGATCCTGTTGTAATCTGACGTAACCTTCATTGCTGTCCACTACACCTCCAATTTTGGTGTCATCTGCAAACTTACTAACTATACCTCTTATGCTCACATCCAAATCATTTATATAAATGACAAAACGTAGAGGACCCAGCACGGATCCTTCTGTTCTAAAACCAGTCTGCCCATAATTGGATGTTTGTATAGAAGAGGTATGTATTTTCTTAAGCTCAGAACATCTCAAGTAAATAACTCCAGCAGCAAGCTTTTTAAGAGTTTTAAAAATAAAGCGTATCTATTTTCACTAACTACAAAAATAATGCAACATTTCACTGGCTTGTTTTACACGCGTTCTCACATTAACAAAAATTAGATAAACCATAAGACCACAGGGAATAGGAACAGGAGTAGACTGTTTGGTCCTTTGAGCCTGCTCCATCATTCAATAGGATCATGGCTGATCTGATATTCCACATCATCCGCCTTCCTTCTCTTTCCCTATAATCCTTGATAAAGTTGAGGATGTAATACTGTTGCAGCTTATAATGTTCTCAGTCTCTTTCATGGAAGGCCCATAGTTTCTTAGTTGGTTTCAGGTTGAAGAGGTTAAATCTCTCTTTGAAGTTAAAGAGAGGGGCTTCTAAAGTGAAGGATTCCTGCCAGGTTGTGAGGTCTCTTGTCAACTTTTGAGGAGGTTGATTCTTAGGCAAACCTGAATTTGGAACATATTGGGAGGAGATCTTCCCTCTATTGGTATCTCCCATTTCCAGGGTATTTCTGGCTATTAGCTCAGCTGCCTGAATTATTTCCAACTAGTTTGATGGCTTTTTGATGGAGGAGCAGATGAAGTGTGGATCTTTATACAGGCAGAGAGCATCACTGAAACTATTGGTAAGGTGAGGACACTGTGACAGATAATAATCTCTCCAAGAGGAGCAGGTGAAGTGAAGATTCTGTGACAGGAAATCAACATCATCTAGAGACATGGGCTAGCCGAGGTCCCTTTATCAATTCTATTCATGCAGTGGACAACGAGAATATGAGGCTCTGAGCCTCCACTCACCTTCCATGAGCAGAGACAGCCTGAACTGCGCAGACACCTTGACTTGGGCAGAGTTATTGGAAGCCAAGTGAGTAAGATGAGTGCAACATGTGCCCTATGGTATGTGTGAAGTCCTGGAGCTTCCAATCTCCCAGACAAACAGATCAGAAGAAGGTGGCACTGGCTCAACAAAATTGAGCTTTGGGATTTGGAACGTGAGCAGTGGCTAGAGTCACTGTTGTGCATCTGTGTGGCAAAGAACAATGTGGATAGCACTAATAGAGAGGTGGTCCCACACTGCAGATTAGAAATGTTTAGGCAGAAAGGGACTGGTGACTACCAGGTAGGTAGTGCAGGGGTCACCTGGATCTATCTTGCTTGTCAATCCATGTTCCATTTTATGAACTAATAAAGGGAATGGTTCCTCATGGAGTCCAGTCAGAGCTATGGTAGCAAGCGTCTCTCAGCTGCACAGAGAAGGAGAAAGAAAACAAAGGCAATAGTTACAAGAATTCCATAGTCGGGGGATCTGCCATTTCTCTGGCAGTAAACATGACTGCAGGATGGTGTGTTGCCTCCCTGGGGTGAGGGTCAAAGATGTCACAAAGTGATTGCAGGGTTTCCTTCTAGATGAGGGGGAATCAGCCAGAGTCACAGCCCACATTGATACTAACAATCTAGGTAGGAAGAGGGTTGAGATACTAAAGGCAGATTTCAGGGAGTTAGGAAGGAAATTAAAAAGCAGGCCTTCAACAGGTGTAATCTCAGGATTACACTCAGTACCACATGTTATTGAACCTAAGAATAAAATGATTAATCAATTGAACACATGGCTGGAGAACTGGTGTACAAGGGAGGGTATGATATTTTAGAGGTGTTGGGACTAGCTCAGGTCAGCAAGCTGGATGGATTACATCTTAGAACATAAGACCAGAAGAAATCGGAACAGAAGTATGCTGTTCAGCCCTTCAAGGCTGTATTACCATGTAGGCTCATGGCTAATCCAACATCCCTCACATCCCTTTTCCCAAAAGCCTTGATTCCTCCATTGATCAAGCAACTATCTGTCAACCTTAAATATGCACTAGCTCTCTCTGGCAAGGAGTTTCAAAGATTCACAACTGTCTGAGAGAAGAAATTCCTCCTCATCTCAGTCTGAAATTGGCACCCTTTATTCTGAAATAATGCACTCTAGTGCTGGAATCTCCCATGAGGGGAAACATCCTGTCAGCGTTCACCCTGTCAGGCCCTTTAAGAATCCTTCAGAATGTTTAAGAATCATTAAGAATGGGTCAATGAGATCACCTCTCAATTCTTCTCAATGAAAAGAATCCTAACCTGTTTAAGCTATGCTCAAAAGTCAGGGGTAAGACTGGTATCCTCGCAGTGACGTTTGCTGGTGCAGTTGGGGTCGGTTGGGATTCTGATGGGAGGGAGATGTAATCCAAACTGAAGGGTAGTAAAATTGATAACAGGAAGCAGAAAAGATGCTAGGGCAAATTAAAAAAAGCAGGAGAAATAAAGTTGAACATCAAGTATGCCTTGAATGTGGAATGATGTCAAGAAGGCAAAATTAAGGGCACTCTATTTAAAGCATGCAGAATTTACAAAAAGATAGATGATCTAAAGGCTTAAATAAAGGTTAATAGTTATGATAAAATTGCCATTTCAAAAACATCGTTGCATGGTGACCGGAGCTGAAACTGAATATTCAAGGATATTCCATCTTTAGGAAGGACAGATAGGAAGGAAATGGAGGTGGAGCTGACAGTGAGGTACTTCAATCTGAAGCAAAGGTTCATTGAATTTGAATAAAGGAAATTATGAAAGCATGAATCACAAATTTGCTGAGCTGGATTGGGAGAATACATTAAAAGATATGACTGTACTTAGGCAATGCTCAGTCTTTAAAGAACTATTATATGGCTTATGGCAAATACACAAGGTACAAAATCTCAAAAATGGTCATTCAACCATGACTGACAAAGGAAGCTAATGATTGTATAAGATGAAAAGAAAAGACTTCTTGAAATAGTAACAGATCTGAAGATTGGGATGTTTTTAAAATACAGGAAGGGAGGGCAAGAAATTGATGAGGAAAGTCAGAATAGAATGTGAATGCAATCTATCAAAAAACATAGAAATGTATTGTAAACATTTCCAGAAGTACACAAAAAGGAAACATTTCATCATGAGGTTCTGTCACAGGAGAATTTAAAATGGAGATTAGCAAATGGTTGAGAAGCTAAATGATTAGTTGAGGCAAAACTTTTGGGGTTTGAATAATGTTGACTCTGGCAAGAGGTGTTGCAGAGTTAAGTGAAATGTGTGCCAAGACTCATCTCAATACCAAAATCATTTTGTTCTATCTTTTATGCTTTTCACAAGTAGCGCAGAAATATTTGCACTCAACAGCGACGAGATGCTAATTGATGCTCATTACTGCTGTTTAAAGCATTGTCAATGCCACAACTCACCTCATTAATCTGCAGACTCCCATCTTACCAAACCCACCGAGCATGTTAAATGTTGGTGAAACTCAATAACAAAATCAGAGTTTGTACCTGACCAATTCAGCTTGTTGCTTGCTTTGAATCAACTGTGTGACAGAACTTGCCAAAAACATCTGACAACACGATCCTTAGGCACCAGTTGACCACATTCCTACTTCACGGACGTTTGCATCCATCATCTGCCAACTTATCACAGCCATCAGCAGTTCTTTGATACACTGGCAGGCTGCTCAGGAGGCACAGACATGCATTCCAGAATGCACACGCAACTAACATTGAGAAGAGCAGGGATGCTTTGTGTGTAGACAGACACCCAGCTCACAGAATAGAATTGGCTGAATATCAAGGCCTCACACCCTCATTTAATACCTATTGGATTAATCACATCATCCATGCCAGGCACACTGCACATAAATTCTACCAAATGGACATGTTTCAGATAGACCTTAGTTCAGTCACGGCACAGAGTAGGTGGGGGAGATGCAGTGGGTGGGTGTGGCAGGAGCACTGACCATCAGGGGTGCTGGTCCCATCAGTCACGCTACAGTCAGCACACAGAGTCTAGGGGTTCTGCTACATTCTATTGTCTATTTTTGGCACTCAGGGGCTCTGGCCATATACAGTCCAGGCACTCTTCAACAGTCAGTCATGTAGGCCAGCACAAGCAGTCAAGGTAATTACATTCCATCAGTCAGCAAGTTGTGAACACAGCAGCCAGGAAGGGATAAAAATAGATGGGACTGGTGGGAGGAAGGAATGCTGAGGGAGAAATGGAGGCATTTATAGCAGTGAGCACGAGAACAGTGATGACAGCAGTCTCAGGGGAATTTGGAACACCATTGGAAGGCATGGTAGGCTACAGGGGAGGTAGGTATATTGACTGTGACCTCCACTTTGGTCTCCACGGTGCTATGAAAGCAATACAGTGCATCCTGTGTAGATGCATGAGATAGATGTGTGTCTCTGCATACAGAGTGACCTTGCCAAAGCATGTAAGTAGTAGATACAAGTAATCTCCAAAGCAAAGTGTTGGTGGTCAGAAGTGATTCAAGAATAGGCGTGTTAATATTTTGAGGTTGGTGGGTTGCCATTCGCGGCCAGCTTGAATTAAATGTTGAGGAAACTGATGGTAAAGGATCATGCAGGGACACTGTGCTGAAGATTGGATGACAGCCAGGATGAACAATCAATGAGCTACAGTCACAAGTTACCTGCTCTTACTTACACATCAGGGAATCTACACCAGCTGGTTTCTCAGGAAAGGAAAGAATAATTGGAAGTGCCTCAAAATAAAGTAGTAAAATAAAACAAAGAACTGTAGATGCTGGAGATTTGAAAGAAAAACAGAAATTACTGGCAAAACTCAGCAGGTCTGGCAGCATTTGTAGGGAGAAAGCAGAGTTAACTAGACCTGTTGAGTTTCACTAGCAGTTTATATTTTTCTTTAAAATATGGCAAATTGAACTAATGATGAAATGCAAATGCACAGAAAGACGGTAGTTGCCAATCAAGAGTGAGATTCTGAAGTTGCAGTTCAAAAATTTAAGTGGGGAATCAGAAAATCTTTTCTTGAAAATTGAGGTCTTTTTGACTTCTCATCATATTTTACCAACTCTCATGCTGTTGGCCTTGCCACACTAGTTAGGGAAAATCTGTGTTATACTTTTAATTCAGGAGGACTTGCCTTTTCTGCTTGGCCTTCTACATTGTAGGGGCTTAAGTCTGGAATGTGTGACATCAAGACAGCTTTGGTTAAATTGTTACACTGCATCTTACAGTGGATACACACTGCAATCATGGAGCACTGATGGTGAAGCAAATGAATGATTAAGATGGTGATGGTGTTCCAATCAAGCAGATTGCTTTGTCCTCGATGATGTCAAGCTTCTTAAAATTAAGATTAGATTCTGTACAGTGTGGAAACAGGCCCTTCAGCCCAACTAGTCCACACTGACCCTCCAAAGAGTAACCAACCCAGACCTATTTCCCTCTGACTAATGTACCTAACACGATGGGCAATTTAGCATGACCAATTCACCTGGCCTGCACATCTTTGGACTGTGGGAGGAAACTGGAGCACCCGGAGGAAACCCATGCAGACACGGGGGGAGCGTGCAGACTCCACACAGACAGTCGCCCAAGGCTGGAATTGAACCCAGGTCCCTGGCACTGCGAGGTTGCAGTGCTAACCACTGAGCCACCATGTCACCCACACTTGTCCGGAAAGAGGAAAGTACTCCATCACACTCTTGATTTGTACCTTGTAGATGGTAAAAAGGTTTCAGGCAGTTGAGTTGAGCTACCCATCCTCTGTCTTGATTTTGTAACCACTGTGGGCTCTGAAGGGCTCATTCTCGTCGATTCTCCTGTTCCTTGGATACTGCCTGACCTGCTGCGCTTTTCCAGCAACACATTTTCAGCTCTGATCTCCAGCATCTGCAGTCCTCACTTTCTCCTAGAAGATTTTAACCTACTGCGAATCCTCTTGCAAGGATGCCTTCCTTGAAGAAGCTCTCTTCCAGAAGGGCTCATGCCCGAAACGTCGATTCTCCTGCTCCTTGGATGCTGCCTGACCTGCTGCGCTTTTCCAGCAACACATTTTCAGCTTTGTAACCACTGTATCTATATGTCCATTTCAGAGGACAATTAAGAGTCAACAATGATGTTGAGGGGCAAAAGTGACACGATTACTTAGGATTACTTAAGATGTCTAGCACAGAAACAGGCCATTCAGTTCAAGGAGTCCAAGCTGGTGTGGTGTGGTGTACTCCACTCAAACCTCCTTTTCTCTTTGCTATTCTAAATCTGTCAGTTCCATACTCTTCTTCCTCATATGTTTGCTTTGACTTCTCTTTAAAGCATCTGTGTTATTCACTTCAACCATTCTCTGTGGTAACAAATTCCATATTCACTCCACTCTTTGGGTAAAGAAACCTTTGTTAGAATTCGCCATTTCTTGGTGATAATTTTATATCAATGGTTTTGGTAATGCTTTTCGCCATAAGTGGAAATATTCTCCCTCTACCCAATCTATGCTGTATCTAAATCTCTCATAACTTGAAGGACCGCTATTAAGTCACAACTTAGCCTTTTATTTTCAATAGAAAGGAAACTCAGCCTGTCAATCCTTTGATGATCTGCATACCCTCACCTTTCTGGTATTGTACTTGCATACAGAAGGGAAAGTTAAAAATCACACAACACTAGGTTATAATCCAACAGGTTTATTTGGCATCACCAGCTTTTGAAGCACTGCTTCTTCACCAGGTGGCTGTCCTGTATACAGGAGGAACCTCAATTATCCAAAGGACACAGGTGGGCAATATTTCATTCAGGTTAATCAAATACTGGATAATCAAATGCCGGATAACATTGTTAGCTAGTATCGAGACCTTGCGATCTAGTCTGGATTATCTGATTCAGTTAATCAAATGCCGGATAATCAAGGTTCCTCTATATTTTCTTTGAACACTCACCAATGCCTTTATATCATTTTTTTAAAGGTGGCAAATCAAAGTTGCACACAGTTTTCAATGTGTGGTCTAACTTGGATTTGATACATCTTTAACATGATTTCCCAACTTTTAATTCTACCTCTCTGGAAATAAGCCCTAATGTTGCCAGCTTTCAATCTTCCAAGGCTCTTAGTTTTTATACCCCGAAGCTGCATTGTTACCAGTTCTGATGCAATTCTTATTCCAGCTTTATTTAATTTACTGCAATTAAATTCATTGGCTGCAATGACTTGTGTCCCTTAATTATTTAGCTAGGTCTCTGGATTGCCAGTCCAGTAACATAACCACACTGTTAGTGCACCTATTATGAAATATATAAAACAAGTTTGAATATTCTTATCAATGGTTACAGTTTATATAACTTCTCTGTGCACTATTAGATGAGCATAGGCTGAAATATCTTCCTAAGTAAATGGCACAGAGAATACCAGCTATGAATGATTCAAAATTTTGTCTTCTATTTAAATCTGTTGAATCAACTGTGCTAAAAGACATCTATTCTCATAGATGGAAAAAGCCACATCAGTTTTAATGACTTCCACTTACTTTGATTGAATAAAGTAATGAATTAACTTTGTCTACTGGCACATTTCTTGGGAAAAAAAAATGCAAACAGTACCAGAAATTCCAAACTTAGTTACATATGTGAACCGCAAACAAAAATAGAAATTGCTGGAAAAGCTCAGCAGGTCTGTCAGCATCTGTGGAGAGAAATCGGAGTTAACGTTTTGGGTCAAGTGACTCTTCCTGCTTTCTGAGGAAGGGTCACTCGACCCAAAACATTAACTCTGATTTCTCTCCACGGATGCTACGGGACCTGCTGAGCTTTTCCAGCAATTTCTGATTTTGTTTCTGCTTCACAGTATCTGCAGTTCTTTCAGTTCTTATTTGGTGTGAACAGCAAAGTTGGAATCAATGGTGGGTAATGTAGGAAATAAATGATTATTTCAATTCCTTGACCACATTGGCAAACCAATACAGTACTTGTCAACTATTCCTGAAGAAAAATGCAGATCAGTAATATGGTTATAAGAAATAATTTTAATGTCTTGCTAAATATAGCTATAGCATTTGAAAATGACTAGGTGTATTTGTCTCATTTTTTATCATGGTGATGTCACAATAGGGACACATCCTTCCAATAGTTTAGCAGAACCTTCCTGCGGTACGCTCACAGTATTAGTGTTGGATATGGGGTCCCTTAAAAACTGACTTTTTTGTGGTATTTACTGTGTACCGTGAGATTTCACTTAACAACTATTATTTTCCAACATTCTAGGGTATGAAAACGAAGTGGAGACTTACTAAAAACACAGAAGTTGTGATGCCCATTGAACGATTTATCTGGCATCAAATGCATCCTATTATCAGTGCATTATTTTTGAAAATAAAATTTATTTGTCCTTAGAATGGTAAACTGACTCTCAGATGAAAGCGGGTGAGGGGACAATGGTCATCCGATGTCATGAGTGGCTGCCTCAAGGCCATTAGCCAAAAGGTTTCAGACAATTGACTGACACAGCACAAGTCACCTATCCTTAGAAATGTGATACAACAATATGTGCTCTGGGGGCTGAGGGGAATTCTTATTCTTGAGGGGAGTTCTCATCAAGTAGATATTATAAGCAACTGGTCTCAACAGGTGGTCTTCATCGATCAGTATTCATCAGGCAGATAAAAGAGGGACCAGAAGTAGAGGGGGAAAACCCTGGGAAGAGTGCACCACTTTAACCAAATCAAAACATTCTGCACCCATTGTCTGTTTGTTATCTGGTTATCAGTTAACCATCCCCAATTGTCATGATTATATATTCCTTTGTCTAATTAACTAATATATCATCTAAACTAATGCTCTTAAAAACTCAATAAACTATCAGAGGATGACTGTCTACGTTAGGTAACTGTAACTATGAATCCCCTAGAATCAACATTAGGGAGACAATTTCCAGAATGAGAATCAACATCAGCCATGACAATAACAACAAAACTCTCTTTCAGCTCTGTTAGAGACAGAGAGCAAGATGTATTTCTTGGTGATTGGGTCACCCCCTGTTTTTAGGTGATTATTACCTGATGACAATGGGGAAGCCTATTGAATGAAATGATTCTATATGCTGGAGTCAGCCTGGAAGACTAGAACAAAGTAAATGGAACTGAAGCAACAGATGGAGAAACAATAAATAGTGACTCGCTAACTGCAGTAGTAGTTATTTGCTGCAAATTCATTTCACAAAAAGACATAAAAATGACTATCAAATAATTACACATTGAACAGAAATCAGAGATTGATGCAGTACTTTACCTATATTTTGCACTATCGATTGAGTTGGTTCATTTCCAAGCAAATGTCAGAACATTGGCAGCACTGGATGGTTTGGTGGCTCAGTGGTTAGCACTGCTGCCTTAGAGTGCCAGAACCTGAGTTTGATACCAGCTTTGGGTGATTGTCTGCATGGAGTTTGTATATTCTCCTCATTTCCGCTGGTGACCTGGTTTCCTCCCACAGTCCAAAGATGTGCAGGTTAGGTGGATTAACCATGGCAAATACAGAGACAGGGTCTCTTTGGATGGTTGGTTTAGATTGGTTGGGCCAAATGGTCTCTTTCTGCACTGTCGGGATTCTATGAATGGACAAAATGAAGATTTTTCAACTTTTATTGGGATTTACTTTTTATTGAGATGTTAGTAAGATGTAGTAAACAGAAGGAAGAAAAGAAATCTCTGCAGATGGTATTAGAAGCCACCGGTAGTTCAAATGCTGATTCTAGGGTTGAAAGTGCAATGGAAAGCCAGTAGAATATAAATTCTTCTCTAGCTAACAACAATTAACAGAAGGTCAATGGAAGCTGGACTTCTTTTAATAAATAAAACTCAACTGGTCATCAATGGTTCCCATAGAAATGAACATACCTTGGAGTTTTGTCTCCTGTGGGATATGTCAGGATATATGTTTTGAGGAATCAAAAAAGAACTACCTTTTAAAAATAAATAATTGACCAATGTTTGATACTGTTCAATAGCAGTGGTGGAAACAATGGATGCTCAAAATGAAACATTTTAATTTCAGTGTGTTATACGTTATGACTGTACTTATGCATTTGATTAGAAAATCACCTATAGTGCTATTCATGTTGAATCAAAGGCTTTATTAAGAGCTAGGATGCTTTGACATTAGCATTATGACAGACATTGATTTATGAACAATGGGGATGACCTGGAAGCATTAGAAGCCTGGGCTTCAGTCCTATGTTTAATTTGTGGGCAATCCTGAGTAAATTTCAGAAAACTTCATGAGAGAGATTTTTAAACTGAATTTTCATAAAGCCAGAACAGAAATCCATCCTCTATTGACAATCCTGTTATTTTCTTTTCTAAAACTCAATACATTTTGGTAATTACATCTCTAGTAGCATTTAAATTCTTGTGATAAAAACAGATCTTCAAATGCGTTGAATGATATGTAGTCCCCATACTTGCAGATTCTTGGAGATACAAAGTGCACTTGTATGGATGTTAAGTTGTCGTTTCAAAAATATAAGTGTTAATTACTGCCAGTCAACCTCTCTGACAATGACAATTAGCTATTATTAAGTGGAGTCTCATTAGTTTCGTTTGTTTAGGTCTTAACATTGAAGATGTTTAAAGTGACTTTTAAAAATAAAAATTAGTTTTTCTTTCCAATTCTTCTATTTTTCTATCTTAATCCTATCTCTTTTCTATTTTTCCTCATTTAATACTTGACGTGACATTGTGTTCATCCCTCGCTGAATTACACTACAAATTTCATAATTTCAATTTGATTGCTTTTTGATCGGTAAATCAAACAGCACAAAAGCAGTCCCTTGAGTACAACCATCCCCTTTGCTCTTCTATGCTTTCCTGTTAATATATCAGTACAATCAGCTCAATTATTCCCTTTGATGGTAAAGATTTCCTCGTTCTCAGTATTTCAGACAAAATGTTTCCTCTGAAGTTTCTCTTTGGTTACCTTGTTTTACTCTTCCCCCAAATTGGAAATTGCTTCTCACTCTCTATTGTGGAATAAAAGGTCCTTTTATTTTAAGAACAGCTAATAAACGTGTGAAAAGGGCTATGAAAGTAGTAACATCAGATCACGTGGAATCAGAGACTGAGTCTGTAGGGATTCTCAATTATGATGCCTTGCAAATAGTTAAGTTTGATAAAGCTGTTTCATCTTATTAACGCCAAAGCAGTGACAGATATATGGAATGAGTGATAAGTGGCATGGAACATCTGAAGTGAAGTCGAGAGACCAGGCACTGAGTGCATTGTAGGAGACTGACATTAACTTGGGTGAGCAATGAATCTTGCCTTAACCCATTTTGATTTTGGTCCATGATTCTTATTTGGAAACTCGAGTTGCAAAGTGGAAGAGTCGTGTTTGAATTGTATTTATATATTGTGCATGTTAAGAAACAGAAGTGTGATTTTACTTTCATTTTATGCCTGTAAGTGGAATTGGGTTTCTGAAGTTCATCGATACATTTTTTTTATTGAGGGTTCCAGTCTTGGGGCAGAGCTTGAGGTAAACAGTTCAGTGCATTAGGAAAACAGGAAAGCAATGAAATTTAAAAAAAAAAACTACTGTTGTCTAGCAACAGGAGTCCAGTAAGACAAAATTATCCAGAATGTGCAGGTTCAGTTAGAGCAAAAGGATACTGTGATTTTAATAGTTTTCAGAATAAATAGGGCTGGGGGAAAGTCCTGAATCACTTAAGGTTAAAATAAAATCACAGAATATCTATGATACAGAAACAAGCCATTCAGCCATTGAATCTGCACTGGCTCACTGAAAGAAAATTATAATTAGTGCCATTCTCTTTCCTTATCCCATAACCATGAGTACTGTTTCTTCACAAACAGTCATCTATTGCCATTTTGAGTGCCTCAATGAACTTGCCTTCTCCACATTTCTAGGTAGTGCATTCCAGAACTTACCTACTTGGTGTATGTGGAAAATGTTTTCTCAAAGACATCTGTTTTTTTTTTAAAGTTATCTTACATCTTTGCCCTCTTGTTATTAATAATTTTATTTGAGGAAATAGTTTCTTCTCATCTATTCCTTCCAAACCCCATGATTATTTTGAAACTTACTTTCAGATCTCCACTTAGCAGTCTTCTCTCCAAAGAAAACAGCCCCAACTTCCCTGACCTATCTTTGTAACTAATGTTTCTTGTTCCTGAAACCATTCTCGTAAACCTCTCTGCACTCACTCCAAAATGTTCACATCCTTCATATAGTGTGGCACTCAGAACCATACTCAATACTCCAGCTCAGCTCAGCTAGTGCTAAAAAAGCTAAAAGGTCTTAAAATTGATAAATCTCCTGGCCCCGATGGGCTACATCCTAGAGCTCTGAGGGAGGTGGCTGAGGAAATAGTGGAGGCGTTGGTTGAGATCTTTCAAAAGTCACCGGAGTCAGGGAAAGTCCCAGATGATTGGAAGATTGCTATTGTAACCCCCTTGTTCAAGGAAGGATCAAGACAAAAGATGGAAAATTATAGGCCAATTAGCCTAACCTCGGTTGTTGGTAAAATTCCAGAATCCATCATTAAAGATGAGGTTTCTAAATTCTTGGAAGAGTAGGATCGGATTAGAACAAGTGAACATGGATTTAGTAAGGGGAGGTCGTGCCTGACAAACCTGTTGGAATTCTTTGAAGAGGTGACAAGTAGGTTAGACCAGGGAAACCCAGTGGATATGGTCTATCTAGACTTCCAAAAGGTCTTTAATAAGGTGCCACACGGGAGGCTGCAGAGCAAGGTGAGGGTCCATGGTGTTCGAGGTGAGCTACTGGTATGGATTGAGGATTGGCTGTCTGACAGAAGGCAGAGAGTTGGGATAAAAGGTTCTTTTTCGGAATGGCAGCCGATAACAAGCAGTGTCCAGCAGGGTTCAGTGTTGGGACCGCAGCTGTTCACGTTATATATTAATGATCTGGATGAAGGGACTGGGGGCATTCTAGCGAAGTTTGCCGATGATACAAAATTAGGTGGACAGGCAGGTAGTACTGAGGAAGTGGGGAGGCTGCAGAAGGATCTAGACAATTTGGAAGAATGGTCCAGGAAATGGCTGATGGAATTCAATCTGAGCAAA
>NC_057723.1:49760085-49784888 GCF_004010195.1 Chiloscyllium plagiosum
ATTGATAAATTCTTGATGTCACAAGGAATTAAGGGCTATGGGGAGAATGCGGGTAAGTGGAGTTGAAATGCCCATCAGCCATGATTGAATGGCGGAGTGGACTCGATGGGCCGAATGGCCTTACTTCCACTCCTATGTCTTATGATCTTTGGTCTTAAATTAGTGTGTCATACAAGTTTAGCATCACTTCCTTGCTTTTGTATTCCATGCCTCCATGAACAAAGCCTAGGATACTGTAGTCATGATTTGGAGATGCCGGTGTTGGATTGGGATGTACAAAGTTAAAAATGACACAACACCAGGTTATAGCCCAACAGGTTTGTTTGGAAGCACTACCTTTCGGAGCGCTGAACCTGATGAAGGAGCCAGGACTATAACCTGATTTTGTGTGATTTTTAACTAGGATACTGTAGGCATTATTTAGTGCTCACTGTACCTATCCTGTCACTTTTACTGACTTATCCGCATATGCATCCAATTCTCTCTGCTCTTGTGCACCATTCAAGACAGTGTTCCTTATTTTATATTGTCCCTCTATGTTCTTTCAACCAAAAACATATCACTTTTCAGTTCTCCACATTGAACTTCGTCTGCTATCTCACTGCATAGTCCCTCAACTTGTCACTGTCCTTTTGTAGATTGACACTGTCCTCTCTAAGTTTACTGTGTTTCCAAACTTACTATCATTTGTAAACTTGGAAATTGTTATCTGCACACCAAGGTCTAGATGATTAAGATATATTGATAAAAGCAAGGGTCCCAAAACCCTTCCTCCAGCCTAAAACAATTCATTCAATATTACTCTTTACTTCCTATGCCTCAGCAAATTTTGTATTCATGTTGCGACTCTATTGTTTACAGATTTGGTCTGTCCCTGTGCTAAATGGGACAGATTTTGAACAGATCTAGCAATTCAAAAACTGAACATTAGGAGGTGCAATTGGTGATCAGTAGCAGCAGAATTGTAGGCAACTACAATCTGTAACGTCAAGGCCTGGCATGTACTCTACCATTATATCAACATAGAACATAGAACATAGAATTGACAGCATAGGATTGGGCCCTTCAGCCCACAGTTTAGATCAGAGTGGTGCTGGAAAAGCACAGCAGGTCAGGCAGCATCTGAGGAGTAGGAAAATCGACGTTTTGGGAAAAAGCCCTTAATCAGGAATAGAGGCAAGAATCCTCCAGGGTGGAAAGATAAATGGCAGGGGTGGGGTGGGGGCTGGGGAGAAGGTAGCAAAGAGTACAATAGGTGAATGGGGGTGGGGATGGAGGTGATAGGTCAGAGGTGAGGGTGGAGCAGAGAGGTGGTAAGGGAGATTGGCAGGTGGGACAGGTCATGAGGATAGTGCTGAGCTGGAAGGTTGGAACTGAGGTAAGGTGGGGGGAGGGGAAATGAGGAAACTGATGAAGTCCACATTGATGCCCTGGGGTTGAAATGTTCTGAGGCGGAAGATGAGGTGTTCTTCCTCCAGGTGTCAGGTGGTAAGGGAGTGGCGGTGGAGGAGGCCCAGAACCTGCATGTCCTCGGCAGAGTGGGAGGCGGAATTGAAATGTTGGGCCATGGGGCAGTGGGGTTGATTGGTGCAGGTGTCCTGGAGATGTTCCCTGAAGCGGTCTGCGAGGAGGCGTCCAGTCTCCCCAATGTAGAGGAGACCGCATCGGGAGCAACGGATACAATAAATGACATTGGTGGATGTGAAGGGCCTTCAGCCCACAGTGTTGTGCAAAACATGACGCCAAATTAAACAAATCCCTTCTGCATGCCCTTGGTCCATATTACTCAATTCCTTGTATACTCATGTGCTTATCCAAAATCTCAGAGACACCCCTATCCATATCTGCCTCCACCACCACCACTGACAGCATGTTCCACAGTCCTACTGTGTACAAAACTTGCCCCTCACATCTTCTTTGAATCTTTCCCCCTCACTTTAAATGCATGCCCCCTAGTTTTAGACATTTCAACTCGGAAAAAGATT
Organism: Chiloscyllium plagiosum; assembly: GCF_004010195.1. Lineage (NCBI taxonomy): Eukaryota > Metazoa > Chordata > Chondrichthyes > Orectolobiformes > Hemiscylliidae > Chiloscyllium > Chiloscyllium plagiosum. The sequence continues at coordinate 49,762,071 of NC_057723.1, forward strand.
CTGACCGTCAATGCTATATGAAATTATGCATCTCATAATTTTATAGACTTCTATCAAGTCTACCCTCAGCATCTGCTGCTCCAGAGAAAACAACCCAAGTTTTTCAAGCCTCTCCTTATTGCTAATACCCTGTAATCCAGACAGCATTCTGGTACACCTCTTCTGCAGCCTCTCCAAAGCCTCCACATCCTTCCTGTAATGTGGTGACCAGAAAGCTGCAACATGCCATCCTGACTCTTGTATTCAATTTCCCCAACCAATAAAGGTAAGCATGCCATATTAACCACCCTATCTACTTGCGTGGCCACTTTCAGAGAGTTATGGACTTGAACCTCAAGATCCTATGCACATCAATGCTGTTCAGGATCCTGCCATTAACTGAATGACTTTCCATAACATTTGATCTCCAAAAGTATGGCAACTCACACTTATCCAGATTAAACTCAATCTGTCATTTCTTCGCCAAATCTGCAACTGATCTATATCCCGCTGTATCCTTTGACAATCTTCCACACTATCCACAACTCCATCAATCTTTGTATCCTCTGCAAACTTACCAATCCACCCAAAGCATTTTCATCCAAGTCATTTATATATGTCACAAACAGCAGAGGTCCCAGTATGGATCCCAGCAGAATACAACTATTCACAGACCTCCAGCCTGATAAAGACCCTTCCACCACCACCCTCTGTCTTCTTTGGGCAAGCCAGTTCTGAATCCATTTGGCCAAGTTACCTGGATCCAATGCATCTTAATCTTCTGGATGAGCCTACCATGAGTGATCTTGTCAAAAGTCTTACAAAAGTCCATATAGACAACATCCAGTGCTCTATCCTCATTGAGTCAATATTCAGTCATTAGTAAGGCATGATCTGCCCTTCACAAAGCCATGCTGACTGTCCCTAATCAGGCCATGCCTTTTCTAATGTGCATAAATTCTACCCCTAAGAATTCTGTTGGAGAAAATAAGGGCTACAGATGCTGGAGATCAGACTCGAAGAGTGTGGTGCTAGAAAAGCTCAGCCAGTCAGGCAGCATCTGAGGAGCAAGATGAAGGGCTTATGAAGGCCTGATGAAGAGCTTATGCCTGAAACGTTGATTCCCCTGCTCCTCGGATGCGGCCTGACCGGTCTTGCTTTTCCAGCACCATACTGTTTGACTAAGAATTCTGTCCAATAGCTTCCCAACCACTGATATGAGACTCATTTGTGTATAGTTTCCTGGATTATCCATATTTATCTTCTTGAATACAGGAACCATATTAAGCTACTTGCCAGCCCTCTGGGACCTCTCCAGTGGCTAATGAGATACAAAGATCTTGGTGAAGGTCTCCCAATCTCCTCTCTTGCCTCTCTCAACTACCTGGGGTGGATACCATTGGGCTGTCAGTTTTTTCCTGATTTCTTTATGTTCCTCATGAGCTCTTAATGATTTTAGTTTCCTAAACCTTACGTATGCTTCTTTTCTCCTTTTGGCTCAATTCATAACCTCCCTCATTCTCCAAGCTCCCTTTATCTTGCCATCCTTCTCCTTCCCCCTTACTGGAGCATGTCACCATTGAACTCTCATCAGCAGGTCATTAAACAATTCCTGCATGTCAAATGTGGACTTGCCTGATAACAGCTCCTTCCAATTAACACTCCCTAGCTCCTGCCAAATACTAATGTAATTTGCCCTTCCCAAATTTGGTGCCTCACCACAAGCTCCGGACTTACCCTTGTTCATAGCTATCTTAAAACTTAAGGAGTTGTGATCACTGTTTCCAAAATGATCTCCTACTGAAGAGTCAGTGACCTGGCCATGCTCATTAGCCAATACAAGGTCTAGTTTGTCCCCTCCTCTGGTTGGACTATCCACATACTATTTCAAGAAACCCTCCTTGATGCACTTACTAAATTCTGCTCCATCTAAGCCTCTTGCTCTAAAAGAGTTCCAGTCAATATTGTGGAAGTTAAAGTCACCCACTAGGACGACTCTGTTTTTATTGCATGGAGTTATAGAATCCTACAGCACAGAAACAGGCCCTTTGGCCCAAAATGGACATCTTTCCATAATTTGCCTACATATTTGTTCCTCAATCTCTCGGTGACTGTCAGGGGGTGGGGGTGGGGGCCTAATGTATTATTTTATCAGAGTGATTGCACCCATCTTATTTTTGAGCTCTACCCATGTTGCTCAGTGGATGATCTCTCTGAGTGTAGATATAACATCCTCCTTGATTAGTAATTCTGTAACATTCTCCCTAATTAGTAATGCCTGGAGATCAAACCTGGTTTGATGAAGAGTGCAGGAAAGTGTGCCAGTAGTAAAACCAGACATATCTAAAAATGGGGTGTCAAGTTGCTGAATAAATGACGCATATGATATATAATATGGAGATCTATAATGCATGCCAAACAGCATATAATAGGCTAGGCAATCCCATGACAAACAGATCAGATTTAAACTCTGAATTCTACTATACAGGACAGTTGAGAGTCAACAACCTTAGTTGTCTGGAGTCACATATAGACCATACCAGGTAAAGATGATAGATCTCTTTCCCTGAAAGAATCAAGTGAATGAGATGGGTTCTTGACAACAATCAACAGCGATTATATTATTGGCATTAAGTTGTTTTTTTTTAAATCCAGGTATCCTTCTACTGAATTCAAATTTCTCTGTCTTATGTGGTAAGACAGATAGACATGCCCCCAGAACACTAAACTGGGATTCTAATTTCCCTGGTCAGGCCAGGGATGTCACCACTACAATTCTGCCTCCCTCCCCCACCCATTTACATAATCAATTTGTCCTCCTTGGAGGGAACTAGCTTAACCCAATTCTGAATAAATATTGTGCTTATTTGGGAGTAATGGTCATGCTTTGTTTCTGAAGTATCTGTGAGATGCACTTAATGGATGTCCTCCTCAGATGTGGCGATAATTGTGTTTGGATCTTTGATTTTCAATTTGATTTATGTGCATTAGGGAAGACAGAATGTCCCATTCCATGTTTGATAAGTTCCTAATTACTATTTTATGAGAATAGTTTAATCGGAAACACTGTTCTTTCCATTTTTCTCTCGAAGGCACATGTACACAAATGTTCTTTCAGTGATTGCTTTTCGCAAGTCAGGCAGTCACCATCCTACTGATGCTCATGACTAATGTAGGCCTGGTTCAGTGGCAGAAAGCCAGCTGTTGCATTTATATATAAACTCATCACTGTTCTCACAAAAACACGTCACCAGATGCTTAAGGCTAAAATGCATCCAATTATCTATGGATCTTTCTCCCTGGAACAATAATTTTGCAGTTTTCAGTGGATGGTAATTAACTTTTAAAACTGGATTGAAAATAGATTGCTTTAGCTGATCTTTAATTGACTTGCTCCGCAATTTCGGCATGGATTTATGTTGCAGCACAATAGCATTGCAACAAAATAATCACAATCAATTTAGCCTCCTATCATTTTAAACCTGGTAGAAGTAGTTCATTCAAAGTGAAATGTGAGGTTTGCTTCAATCTCTACCTACTCTGTAGCAGCATTATTACACACATTATTGGGCCACTATTATAACTACTGATATACAGCATGACTGAAAAGTTATCCTGTCTAGTCCTCCCTTTCAAGACATGAACAAAACAAAAGAGATGTTGACACCCACACTAAAACAAAAGAAAGACACACACCCATATAACAGCCCAAAAACCTTCTTCATATAGTATATCTTCAAAATTATTCTATGCAAAGAGCTGGTTAAAAACAATATTCAGTTACTCCTGACATAAAGACAGCACATCCCAGTCTATCAGGAATTCATTGTATCAATACAATAGTGACTCTGTTTTCAGGTGCTACTCCTTTGGATATGTTTGCATAAATGAAATGCTTGAAATACACTGCTCCCAGTTACGAGAAAAACTGTTTTCAAAGCTTTCTTAGATGTTCTAACTTCTCAAAAGCATATTAATGTAGACTTTCGATGGATCCAAAACTCTTGGCATTTGTTGACTCACAGGACATTTTTTCAAAGAGTATTTTTGCATAAACGATTTTAAAGGTGCACTTCAATACTTGCCATTGTTATTATGTGCCCCATTGTTTTATAGTGTATACTTGGCAATGGGTGTGAAGGGGTGCCATGGAAGGAACTTTGACTTGTTGGGCCGAAGGGCCTGTTTCCACACTGTAAGTAATCTAATCTAATCTAATCTAATTATGTGCCCCATTGTTTTATAGTGTATACTTGGCAATGGGTGTGAAGGGGTGCCATGGAAGGAACTTTGAAGCCATGTATAACAGAACCTCCAACAGCAGGTGGTGGCAGTGAAGGAAGGTGAAATAGCTCCACAGACGCTGGTATCCCTATATCACGTCATGCTTATTTACACATAGAAAGTCCTTGGCACTGATCCAGCTTTCTCGAGCCAGCTCTCAGATTGAGCAGAAACTCTGCCACTTCTGCTTATTTCTGTCAGTCAGGGATCCCTGATTGGACCAGATTAACTAGATGAGGTTCGCCTGGCTGACCTCATTACAACCACTGCAGGAGGGCAACTGAAGTAGTCAAGTGGATAGTCTTTGGGAAAAAAAGGGTCTCTTTGGGGGAGGGATGGGTCATGGGATGAAGGAACAGAAAGACAATGACTTCCTCAATGCAGGGTAAATCAAAGGCTTCATTCCACATAAATATTGTGAATGTTTCCTGTTTAACTTAATTTTCCTTCATGTTTGTAATGAGTGATACCATTGGGATAAGGAATATCTGCTTCATGATCTTTAGGTCATCCATGTGGGTGAATCATATGTTACTTTTCTGGGGTAGTTGCTGGGCTTCTATAGCACAGGCATCAAGTCATGATGGACAAATGTTGAAAGGTACCTGATCAATATGATACATATAGTGACATTGTCTGTGATAGAAGTTGAAGCTGTCCTGGAAGCACTGGAGACTTAGCTACTGGCAGAAGAAACCAAACCTTTAACTCAAGCCCAGACCATTCCATGTGCATTTTCTTGGCAATACTGAGGAAGGAAACAGTTCCTCTGGTGATGAGTAGAAAGCTGAAGAGATTCAGTGGAATACCGAAACACCCAATGATCTGATGAGTGAAGACAATATCGAGGACTCACAGTTGGCTACAGCATCAAGGGTCTCATGCAAATGAGCTGGCAGCATTTGTACTGGAACTTGTATGAGCATAAGCCAATCAGGAAATACTGGGAAATGCTGTAAATATTCCAAGAAGTCCACAATAATCATTGTGATGCTGACAAAGCTTTTGGGGATGGTAGTAACCTGTCACAGTTACAGCAGAAGTTTTATGAGTAGAATGAAGGATCTGGCTTTTAGATCACTGGACCTGGTGATGTTGTTTGATCTCATTGTCATCCTGAATCCCTCCTTCAAATTCACCAGGGACAGGCGGCTGAAGAGCTGAAGGATGGAAACTTTCAGATGGAGCAGAGAAAGCTTCTTGTGACAAACCCAATTAACTTTCTTTGAAGCAGTAGATCACAGCATTGATCATGGTAAAAAATTGGATTTGTAAGATTAGGAAGGACATTACAATCGGGAGGTAACTGTTGACATAAATGGAGATGTGAACTTCTAGATAAAGAGGCAAACAGAGCAGATTGTGCACAGCAAGTGCAGATCCAGTCCTTCCTGTCATATCTTCAGAATAATAGCCAATCCTGACCAACCTTTTGGATTCTCCTCCAAAAAGTTGTTGGATTTGTGATAGGACTGGGCACTTCAATCTGGTCTGCATTCAACAGCTACAGCCAACACTGCCGTCAAGCACAATGATCCTGTCCAACTTCAGGGCTACTACTTCCAAACATGGCTGATGGCACCTTTATGAAACCCTCACACTAGCGCAGAATGAAGATTCACCATTGCCCACACTTCCAACAGAGCATTGGTCATACAGACCAGAAGCTTCCTGAAGATGACATTTCAATGGCTGGACTGCTCTGATGTACTGCATCATTAAGTGGAGGCGGTGGTGTACTAGCATTGTTATTGGACTGGTAATCCAGATCCCAGAATAATCCCAGGTTTGAATTCAGACATGACAGATAGTGAAATTTGAATTCAACAAAATCTGGAATTTAAAACAAAATGCTAAGCTGATGGTGACCATGACAACATCCAGTTCATCTATGGCAGCAGCTGGACATATGCATGTGGAGTCAGCACAGTGCATATACATTGTCAGACTCCTTTATCCTTCAATCCAATTATCATCTGCCTGCTGTTCCTATCCCTTTTTTGTATTTTGATGAAGTTATTAATGGCCAAGACCACGTTATTGTCTTCTGCCTGAGGCTAATTATGGAAGTCTGTGTGATATTTTGACCAGACTGTGCTTCCAAATCTATTCTAATCCAATGAGCTTGGCTGCTATTTAAGTCCAGGCTGGCTGAGTCTGACAGTATGGCCTCCTTAATGGGTCAGCAGGAAAAAGAACTGCCTTCCTTTCCACCAACTATCTATCAGTACCTCCAGGTTTTGGTCAGCAAATGGAGGAGCTAATCTGCCTTTCTGGACCATTTCCTTCAGGATAATGCTGCAGGACCACAGTGTGAAGGGCAGTTTCTGGAGTGCAGCGACTAAAGTGCTGTGGAACTGGGGTTTAAATGTACATTTAACGATACATTGCAAAGTGCTGGCAGCAATAAGCACTTTGGTCTCTCCTACCATGTAAGATGATAACCAAAGAGTCTGATTATACAATTCATGACTTGAAGAGTGTGAATGTGAATCTCATTAGAAAAAAGCACTTGCCAAAAAATGGGAAATTTCTGTCTACAATGGTCTTCACTTCTTAGTTTCTATAATAAAATGTAAAAAGAAAATCTGTTCTATTCTTGCAACCACTTTTCTCTTGTATAATGCAGAGGAAGAAATCTCATCACTAAAAGATGCCCTTGTTGCATAATTTTATTTACACTTTCTCAATAGGAACAGAAAGGAGGGAGCAGAGAGGGCAACTAAGAAATCTCAGTCAAATAAATACACAAAATGATGTCAAGTTTTGTTAAAGGAAATTAGGAGTGTTTATTTTCCACTATAAGATCAGAAGAGATAGACGCAAAAAAAAGGCCACTTGACCCCTTGAGCCTGTTCCACTACTCAATAAAATTATGGCTGATCTGATTATTGTCCATAATTTCACTTTCCTGACCCCCCACAACGCTAAACTCAGCCGTAGATTAAGACTCTGTCTAACTCAGCCTTGAGTATATTCAATGACACAGCCTCCACTCCTCTCTGGGGAGGGAAATTCTGAAGATTAATGACTCACCGAGAGAAGAGATTGTTCCACATCCTTTTCTTATATGGGAGATCCCTTATTAATTTCAGCAGATCAATAACTGGTGGACATAAATTTAAGATCATCACAAAAAAATCTCAGGAAAAGTTTATTATGATTATTAAAACACTACATATTCTACCAGAAACAATAGCAGAACCAGAACCGGTGCAGCTTTTAAAGGGGAAATGGGTAAATATTCGAAAAATAAAATCTAAATAGGAAAGACCAGGTTCGACAGATTAACTGGGAGCATTTCCAGATAACTTGCTCTGGTGTAAGGAGGTCTATGCCCTCCTTTAATGATGTAGAAGTCTATCATTTTACATTTAGCTGTGTTTAGAATTGTATATGTTATATTTTTGTGTTGATTCTATATGTATTCTGCATATTTAAGATTTACCTCTTTTGAAAACGAATACCGTAAGTTCCCACTGAGAAAGTAGGTCTAGAAATCCAACTGGGGTTCCTGGTTAAAGTTCATTAATTGAACATTAATGCTTGGTGTATCCATTTCATCATTCTCATAACTTCCAGTTCCAGTTTTATTTCAACTTCTTACTATTAAATTTGAAGCTTAATGATTTCTAGTACATAAAATAATTGTGCCTTTGTTCTTGATGTCACTTATGCAGAAGCGTTTGCAATAATTGCCTATCGTTAAAGCCTTTGTTCCCATCGTAGCTACTATGTTTACTGTTTTATGTCATTGAAGTGTACTTTTATGGTTCCTGTTCAACCTTTTCATTTACTTTGTTTACCACTACTGTAGCTCTTGTTTAATACTGTTTAATGTAATAATTTATTTTTCTTCATTTCCAACAATATTTTTCAGCCACACACCTCTTCAACATTGTTGCCAGTTAGTAAAAATAAATGTTAGATTCAATTTCTGTGCTTGTCACCCATGTTTCTGCAGATTATTAATTGAGATAACATGTGACATATGCATGAATACCTTACTCAGAATAGCATCTACATTATTATGTTTATATAATAATTGCTATTACTTTTGCAAGAAAAGGTGTTTATACATTCATACATTCATTGTAAGTCTCAATTTTCAAAGCAAATACTAATCCTACCAATTATTTCTTACAGATGTCCCTTAGAAAAGTAAGTACACAATCAAAAGCTTCCATACATTTAATGAAAGTATTGAATTATGGATTGGCAGAATATGTTAAAAATAGGAATGAGTAAATAGACCATGATAGAATATTCATGACATATAAATTTACTTGCTATAAAGTGGTGAGCGTCAATGAATAATGTATGTTCATATGTCAGAGATCCATTCTATATGGACTTTGCTTATGCACACAATATATTTGATAACTCAGTTTGTAAGACCTCAGCTGATGCCGCTAAGCTTCAGTTTGTTTTTTGGATTCAAATTTCATTGTTAGATTGAATAACACATCTGAAACACTTTGATTAGAAAGACCTGTAAGCAAAGTAATAAATTGTCATATTATCAGAGGCCTAGCAGGGCAAATCCACCTGACTAATGCTAATGCTCCTCCTTCTCCTCCTCCTCCTCCGCCAAACATCCAGGATACGGAATGTAGTAAATCCTATTATTTTACAAGCTTCACAGCTACTATCCCCACCCACTCTTAAAATCCTTTCTTCATCACTGGTCACAAATCTTCTAAACTGTACTAAATAATAATGCAGCAGAGCCTGATCAATATGAATCATGACTTTCCTAAGTTCAAACTTATTCTTTTACATAACGTCTATGTTATTGCCTCATTATTTTATTTAATTTCAAGCTCCTTAGTGTACTAACTAGGCAAGAAAGGATGATAAAGTGTCTTTGCTCTTTTCATCAGTGCAAATACAAAATACCCAACTTTATTCAGCAATACCCATTGGTAGCTTGAGTGCACAACAAAATAAAACATACCTGAATAGTCAATCCTACAATATCTACAAAAATGTTGCTTTAACCATTAAACAGTATCACCTAACCAGGGTGAATCATGCTCTATGAACCAATGCAGTTGCATTGAGTCATTTGAGAAATCAAGGCACAATAGATACTGAGGTGTCGCAGTTTACTGTCAAAGATCTTCATATCAGGTTCAGCGATGTGACAACAGCAAATATTATGTACAGAATGAGTGTAGGGAAAGCTCCTTAATAACCAGAGGGTCAATATGAAGGGCATCAACTGGACATTACTGCAGGAATATATACTTACTGAAGCTGGATTAATATTTGAAAGAAAATGTCTGATCTGAAGTCAGTGTCAAAATGAGATTGAAGCCCATTTTAAATTGAGCTGTCATAACTGTAGGTAACTGCAATGTCAAAGTAAGTTCCAAATGTCAAACAGCGACAATGTATATTCATTTAGTACATTTGGGTGGCACGGTGGCATAGTGGTTAGCACTGCTGCCTCACAGCGCCAGAGACCCGGGTTCATTTCCCGCCTCAGGCGACTGACTGTGTGGAGTTTGCACGTTTTCCCCGTGTCTGCGTGGGTTTCCTCCGGGTGCTCCGGTTTCCTCCCACAGTCCAAAGATGTGCAGGTCAGGTGAATTGGCCATGCTAAATTGCCCGTAGTGTTAGGTAGGGGTATGGGTGGACTTGTTGGGCCGAAGGGCCTATTTCCACACTGTAAGTAATCTAATCTAATCTAATCTTAAAGTAATCAAACATCTTAAGACATTTCACAGGAAAATTATAAAATGAAAATATGACACCAAGCAATTTGTGGAATTAAGTCAGAAGACCACAATCCTGGTCAATGAGATATATTTTAAGCAGTGTCTTTAATGAAGACTAAGAAGCAGATGATAAACACAAATCTATCCAACAAGGTTGCATGAAACTAATATTTTTCTTCATTCATGGAATGTAAGTATTGCTAGTGGGCTCAGCATTCATTGTTCATCCCTTTCAAATTAATCCATTAAGTAACTTTATTATTTCTAACACATTATAAAACATTAAAGACACCTGGAGAGCAGAGCAAAACAAGAAATAATAACCTAAACAGCTGAGAAAAATTAGTTTTAAGTATACATACAGACATCTTACAGCTTGTATTAGAATACATTCAATCAAGTTAAATCATTCTCTCAAATATTCCTTAAGTAAGATATTTTGTAGTAATCAATGCATGAGACTGTGTGCAACAGCTTAAAAGGAACAGGTAAAATTTCTTTCAGTTTGAGTAACTTAAACTAATCTCATATAAATTTTGAAAACCCAAGTGGTCTGCAATCAAAGCAGGTAAATGTAATGTAATTATGTTTCACAGCTCAATGCTCAGAGAAGTCCCAAGAGTCCCATCTCAACTTGGTATTGGTAAATGACCCAGTCAAAGTACAGAAAAAAGAACTCCTATGAGGTCAGAGTAACTACAAAGTGGTTAAGTTCAACATAATCTGAGAATCAGAAACTTTCACAACCCAGAGCAAGGTGTATATTTTAAAAGGGAAATACAAAGAAATGAGGAGACCATATAAGCAAACTAATTGAGAGAAACTGCTCAACAATATTTTAGTTGAACCTTTGAACTTCTTTAAATAGATATCTGTTGGATAAACATATGCCTAAAATCTTCAAGCCAGAGTACATAGGTGTGCTGCTAAATGGGTCAGTAACCAAATCAGAAGTGAAGTGAAGGGGTAGGTTCTGTTCTGTGAATTCCATTGTAAAAAATGGAACAGAATTTGATAAGTTGATGAACATGGGGCTAGTTTTCCCAGCACTGGATAGTCCATTTGCCCTTGGAGCTATTTAGGCCCTTGGAAGAGTTCATTAACGTCCACTTAAATAGTCAATCCTGCCCCCACTCCTATTTTAACATGTGGCAGGGAGAGATCCAAGCCAAGTGTATAGCTCAGTGGTTTCACTGGACAGATTGGTGTCAGACAAAAGGAGTGGAATAACTCCGGGGCAGTCTTTGTGCACATTGAAGGTATCCCTCCTCAAGAATCAAGTGTCAAGAGTAGCTCTATTTAGCATTTCTACCATATACAACTGATACAGTAAAAACGAGACAGTGTTCCTCCAGGACCAAGGTGCTACATGGACAGCACAATCATAGGCAGGGCAGAATAAAGCGCTTAAGAACTGCAAAACACACAAGACAGCCCAGTAATTCCTGACACATCAAGACAATAGACACAATGCTGTACAAATTACAGTGTAATAGAAGAATGGTAATTAATAAAACATTGTTCTAGCAGCAATTCAAAGTCATGCAAAGAGTTTCAGGTGGAAAAGAGTCTGATCATACAGTGTTAAAGAGCCTGATGGCTTGGGGGAAGAAATTGTTGCAGTCTACCTGTGAGAGACCAAATGCTGGTTGGCGTGAGAGACCGAATGCCGTTTGGCATATTGAGTGGAGGTGCAGTGGCTAATGGACTGGAGCAGAGCCAACAACCTGTCTCTGAATGTGGACTTAACAAAAGAGATGGTTGTTGACTTCAGGAGGGCATGGAGCGACCACTCTCTGCTTGACACCGACGGCTCCCCTGTGGAGATCCTCAGTGAAGAGTTTGACTGAGGGGTGTGTGGGGTCTTCCACAATGTTCCTTGCTTTTCGGATGCAGCGTGTGGTGTAAATGTCTGTAATGGAGGGAAGAGAGACCCCGATGATCCTCTCAGCTGTCCTCATTATCCATTGTAGGGTCTTACAACCTGAGATGGTGCACTTCCTGAACGAGGCAGTGATGCAGCAGCTCAGGATACGCTCAATGAACCCTCTGTAGAATGTGGTGAGGATGGGTGTGTGAGACATGGGATTTCCTCAACCTACACAGAAAGTAGAGATACTGCTGGGTTTCCTTGACTATGGAGCTGGTGTTGAGGGTCAGGTGAGATTCTCCGCCAGGTGGATGCCAAGAAATTTGGTGCTCTTCACAATCTCCACAGGGGAGCCGTCGGTGTCAAGCAGAGAGTGGTCGCTCCATGCACTCCTGAAGTCAACAACCATCTCTTTTGTTAAGTTCACATTCAGAGACAGGTTGTTGGCTCTGCTCCAGTCTGTTAGCCACTGCACCTCCACTCAATATGCTGATTTGGCGATGGCAGCGACCATGAAGCATGTTAGAATTATGGGAGATGTTAAGGATGTCCATGAGAACATTCACCAGTACATTGGAGCATCCTCTGAGCACTCTGCTTGGGATGTTATCTGGTCCAGCAACCTTACATGGGTTGACTCTGCATAGGGTTTTCCTCACATTGACCATGGAAAGTCACTTCCCCCTTCATTGGGAAGGGGATGGTCTTCCACACTGCCACGTCGTTTCGTACCTCAAACCTGTGCATAAAGGTTGTTCAACTCATCCAGGAAGGAGGCATCACTAGCTCAAGCAGGAGATGCTGTTCTGTGGTTAGTAATGGCTTGGATGCCCTTCCACATGCTCTGCGTATCGCTGCTGTCCTGAAAGTGGCTGTGTATTCTCTGTGAGTGTGCACGCTTTGCCTCTTTGATGGTCCGGGTCAGGTTGGCCCTCGCTGTTGTTAAGGCCGCCTTGTCATCTGCTCTGAAAGTGGAATCACAGGTCCTCAGCAGCGCACACACCTTTGCAGTCATCTGGTTGGGGTGAGAAGTGATGGTTTTTGACACAGTGACATCGTCAATATACTTGCTAAAGTAGCAAACCACTGTACTCCTATAAGTTGATGGAATCGCCTCCTGGCCTCTCATCCCAGTCTCTCATCTCTCTCAACCCACCTCTTTTCTGCAGCCTGCTAGCCAGTACCACAGATACCTATGGACATACTTTCAGACTGGACTCAGTAACCCCACCCTTCATGAGGGCCTGATCATAGTCCCAGCAGTAGTCAGTGTTCAACTCTTGTATCGCTGGGACCACAAGGTTGTCGCCCAATCCAGCTGATTAACAGCTCGACAAGCAGAACTTGCTCCCCAGTTGAGAGCAATGATGAAAGCTGTAGCATTTATAAATGATAATATCACTTTGGGACATGGATTTCAAAATAGGAGGCAGATGGCTTTTGATTATTTCTGTGGAGGTATTTAAAGAAAACAAGGTCAGAGAGTCTTTGCAGGACAGTGACCTCCATCCAACATTTGTCTGAAAGCAGATGACTACAAACTCCTATGGTATCAATGGACAAATGTTTTTACTGTTGAGTTTGTAACAGGTAGGGTAAACATTTAAGCTTTGTTTTCAGTTCAGAAGAAGCAAGGATTTAGCAAATTTGTTTAAAACAAATCAGTTCAGAAAATACCAGGATCAGAAACAATTTTAATTTCTCTCCTAGAAAGAGTTTGGGGCAGTTCAAGGAATGAGCAACCTCAGTAGAAGGTTATGAAGATTTTATTGAAACATCCAAACTGGGAGAATTTAGTTAGGAATGATTATTAGAATTGATGAAGTTCAGGCATTTAGATTTATGAAAAGAACATGTCAGCAGCTTTAGAAAGGACTTGTTAAATAGTCTCCATAGTGTATGTTAAAGAAACTGTAAACTGCCAGTTAAATAGAAACATGATGAATTCATAGAATCCCAACAGTGCAGAAAGAAGTCATTGGCCAATCTTGTCTTCACTGACCCTCAAAAGAGCATTCCACCCAGACCCATGCCCCCATCAAAACCCTACATGGGATTTTTATCTTGACTAGCCTGCATATCCTGGAAACTATGGAGAAAGTCTCATAGCATGGCCAATCCACCTGCAGGTCTTTAGACCTTGGGAGGACTTGAGAGAACCTGGAAGAAATCCATGCAGACATGTGGAGAACATGCAAACTCCACACAGACAGTCACCCAAGACTGGAATCAAACCCAAGTCCCTGACACTGTGAGGCAACAGTGTTAACCATTGTGCCACTGTTGATTTAGAATCTTTTAGGATCTAAGTCTCTGTAACAGATAGTGTCAGGAAACAGTTTGAAACTTTATTTTGCTGTGTGTTTTGAGATCTTTCTAATTGTCCTTTATATTCAGTTTGTTTGTTTGTATTTGTTGCTTCTTTTGTTGCTATAAACTTCTGTTCTGTTGCCAAGAAAATATGTAACATTCAGTGACTATGTTTCAGTGAATAGTAACTGCGTTAACTGATTAAACAAAAAAACAGAAAATCTATCAATGAAAACAGAAACTTCTGGAGAAACTCAGCAAGTCAGGCACCATCTTTGGAGAGAGCAAAGTAAATATTTCTAATATTTCCAAGTCCAGCGTTCGGTGTTAGGAAAAGGTGGTAATTTTGTTGATGATGTGGGGGGGGGGGGCACAGTGAAATAGAAGTGAATGGATAGGTAAATGCACAGCCCAGAGAGAGAGTCAAAACATTATTACAAAGATAAGGGGATAATTTCTCCACAGCAACAGCACTACATAAAGTCAATGTTTGACAAACCTATTGGAGTTTTTCTGAGGATGGAACTCATAGAATAGATAAGGGTACACCAGTGAATGTAGTGCGTTTCAATTTTCTTTTGATAAAGTCCCATCTAAGAGGTTATTGAAAGAAAGCAAAGCACATGGGTGATACTTTGACATGGGTTGAGAATTGATTAGCAGACAGGAAAATTAGGGCATAAGAATAAATGGGCCGTGTTATTAAGTCGAGTGGTGAGGTACGGATTGGTCCCCAGCTATTCATAATACAGATCAACAATTTGTATAAAGCAATCAAGTGTAGTATTTTCAAGGTTTCTGATGACACAAACTAGATGGGAATAAGAGTGATAAGAAGCATGTAAAGGAAAAGCAGGATGATTTCGACAAGTGGAATGAGTCGACAAGTTCATGTCAGATGCAGTATAATGTAGATAAATGTGGAAGAAATTATTTAAATGATGATAGCTGGGGAAAAATTGATGTACAAAAGAACTTGGAATCCTTGTATACCATTCACTGAAATCAAGCATGCAGCTGTAGCAAGTAGTCAAGGAGACAAATGGTATGTTAGCCTTCATTGTGTGAGCATTTGAGTACAGGAATAAGGAAGTCTTAGGGCCTTGGTAAGGCCACACCTGTAATATTGTGTGCAGTTTTGGTCTCTCCACCTAAAAAAAAGAAATACTTGCCACACACAGAGTGTAGTGAAGGTTGACTAGAGTAATTCTTGGAAAGGCAGGTTTGCAACAAGAAGAGAAAGTGGGTCAGCTGGGGCTATATTCAATGAAGTTTATAAGAATGAGAGGAGATCTCAGTGAAATGTGCAACAATTCTGACGGGACTGGATGGAACGAATGTATAGATGATGTTTCCCCTAGCTGGTAGGTCCAGAAAAATAAATCATTGTCTTGGGAAATTTGGTACGCTATGTTGGACTGAGATGAAAACATTTTTCACTTGGTGGGGGGGGTGAATCTGTGGAATTATCTACCCTAGAAGGCTGTGAAGGCAAGTTACTGAATATACTTAAGAAAGAAATATTTAGATTTCTGGAAACTAAAAGTGTCAAAGAATATGAGGAGAGAGCAGGATTGTTGCATTGAGATAGAAGATGACCTATGATCATTTCGAGCAGCAGAAAAGGGTAAATGGGCTGAATGGCCTCCGCCAATGATGATTCTTTTAGATTTTATGTTTCTACATACCATAACAGTTCAAATTTGACAGCGCAGTACATGCAAAACAGATCAGTTTCCTTCAATACAAAACTATGTGGCACAATGAAGTGTCTGTACAATTCCAGTTTGTATTTACAATATTGACAATGTGGCCACTCACTGGGGTAGCTTGCTGGAAATCAAGTCCTACTATTCCCGGAGTCATCACAAAATTCAAGTTTTTAAAAGAAATATGCAAAATCCCAAATTACCTGATCGAAAGCATAGATCAGGTTTCTGTAATTAACAAGAAATCACAGGCCATTAAATTTTCACTGAAGGTAAACAATTAAGTAAAAATTCTACAGATTAAAAACTCTAAGCCCCTTATATATTTATACACAAACAGTAAATCAAAACAGTGAATAAAACCACAAGGGGAGAAGAAAAATTAGAAACAGTTCCATTTGTCTTTGTTCCCAACCTCTATTGGATTGATTCCTGCTGATCTGAAGAGCTTTTTACAAATGCTTCCTTTGGTTTGCAAGCACAGTGTGGTTGTTTCACTTATGCAAGGTCCCTGACTTATCCAATTCACTCACACCTTAAGCATCTGCTGAAGTAAAGATAGACTGATTTTCTTCTGAGTTAAAGCGACTTAATGCAGAGATAGTTTCAGGCTGCTGCAGATTTACTAGTTTCTCTTCTGGTCTGCCTAGTTTCTTTGTCTCGCTCTGAGCTCCAAGCCATTATCAACACCTTCACTGAGGCATACAAAAGCATAGGCTTCATACTAAATCTTTGTAAGACAAGGGTCTTCTAACAACCTGCCGTACCATAGCAGACTGCTCCCCCAATTATCAAGATATACAACAAAGTATCTAAATCAATGTAGACCACTTCCCATATATCGAGAGCCTACTATTATCAAGAAAAGACATCAACATCAAGATTCAACACTTTCTTCAATTTGCCTGTGAAGCTATCGATAGCTTGGGAAAGAGAGTGAAGACTTGGACTTCAACCGCAGCAGCAACTCCTGGTCTACAGGGCAGTAGTGATTTGCACCTTCCTCCCCCCCACATTGCTCATATGTGTGAACTACGAGCAGCAGGCACCTCTAAGCTTTTTCCGGAAACCACTAATGATGTTTTTGCAAAATTCTGCAAATCCATTGGCAAGATTGGTGTGCAAACATCAGGGTTCTCAGAAGAAAGTGAGGACTGCAGATGCTGGAGATCAAAGTCGAGAGTGTATTGCTGGAAAAGCACAGAAGGTCAGGCAGCATCCGAGGAGCAGGAGAATCAACATTTCGGGAATAAGCCCTTCATCAGGTCAACATTCCCAGCATTGAAGCATTGACCACATTCAATTAGCTCTGTTGGGTAGGCCACATTGTCTGCATGCCTAACATGGAACTCCCAGAAAAAAGCACTCTACTTCAATCTTCCACACAGCAAGTGAGCCCCAAGAAGGCAGAGTAAATACTCCAAGGATACCTTCTTTGAAAAAGTGTGACTTCTCCATTGACTCTAGGGAAACAATGGCCCAAGACAATCTGAAGTAGAAGGAAAGCATGTAGGAAAGACTGATACACTTCGCATCTCATCACTGATGCCAAGTTGAGCTGAGGAGTCAACAGAGAAAGGGATGCATAGCAACTGGGCATCCCACTCTCCCATTTCCAACTGCTGTCGGAGATTGTAGATCATCCATTGGATTCTCTAATTCCCTGAGAACCCATTTCTAGCATGGAAGAAAGTCATTTTAGATCACAAGGGAGTCCTTAAAAAGAAACACTGGAGGACCAAAAAGTTTAAGGAAGACCAAAGAGTGTCTTTCACTGAATTGATGCTTGTTCAGCAACATTTAATATTTATTTCAGAGTGAGTCCCCGGAAATAACCCATAGGACACAGAATCTTTTGTGGTAGAGTTGCTTGGAATGAACTTCAGCAAAAATCATTACATATCTTTCCAGATCTGCAAGGAAGACACATTGCTAACAGAAGTAGTGAACAATCTCTTCCCCACTACTGCTGCCTCAAGGCTAAAATGTGTGGAGCATAATATGCAGAAAGGATGTAACAGGGAGGGCCCTTGTTACCACCAGTCAAATTATGTTTTGGCGCTTTTATGAAAGTTCTCGCAAAGATGCATTCTGCCAAATAACTTTGACAGACAGTTTGCTCAAGAAACCATCCAAGAGAATCACCATTCCCTTTCCCTGCCTCAAGGACAAAACATATGGACACTATCTGATGGATTTGTGGTCAAAGGTGTTTTTCTGCAAAACGTTTCAAGGAATTAATGATATATCATAGTCTACCTTCTTGGAGCTTTCCACCACAATGCAACCAGATGCAACCTTCTCAATACAGGAGACGGATACATCAATGGTGAGTGATACACATTATTTGCATATCAAAATTCTACACATAACCTGATGCAGCTTCACACATAGATGGACATCAGCACGAGGCTGACATTGATGACTTTTTTTTTCCTGTTTCTCTACAGATTTGTACATCATGTCTCTATAGCCACAGTCTATTTCCAATTTCCAGATAAAGCAGAAAAGAGTTTGAAGAACTCTACAGCCAAAGAGTGGATTATGGCAGATATGTGCCAGATAGAGTAACACCAAGAACACCCCATCTGATGACCAATTTACCCACAATAGAGAGAGGTTCTACTTGTACTATGAATTTGAGCCAAATATATACAGATTTTGTACATGAAGGATTAGCAAGTTACATGCCCTGTCTTTTACTGAAATTGCTTTTGTAAAATATTTATAGCTGGTATTATCTATGAGTTTTTATAAATAATCCATTGAAAATGTAAAAGTAATTGTATTTTGGAAATGCCCAAAACAGCAGTTTAATAATAGCAATGGCAATATTGTAAGTAGAAAATGATTGTGTTGTTTTGTGGAGACAATGTTTGATGTAGTTACATTAAGCCACTTCTATTGTATATACAGTGTTTGGATGGCAAAGCAAAATGTTAGCTAACTTCATTAGATACAACAATAAAAACTGGAAGTACTGAAAAAATTCAGTCGATCAGCAGGGAAACAGATTTAACATTTCAAGGCCAATGTGAAGCTTCTTCAGAAATAGAACTTCAGTTCTGAAGAAAAGTCATTAAATGGACTTGAAATAAAGTAGTAACTGTTTTTATCCCTCCATGAGATACTGCCAAATATGTTGAGTTTCTTCACCACTTCCTTATTTCAGATCTCTGGAATTAGAATTAGAATCAGAATCCCTACAGTGTGGAAACAGCCCCTTCGGCCCAAAAAGTCCACACTGACTCTCCGAAGAGTAACCCATCCAGACCCATTCCCCTATCCTATATTAACCCCTAATTAATGCACATAGCCTACACATCCCTGAACACAATGGGCAATTTAGCATGGTCAATTCACCTAACCTGCACATCTTTGGACTGTGGGAGGAAACCGGAGCAAACCCACACAGACATGGGGAGAATGTGCAAACTCCACACAGACAGTGAGCCCGAGACTGGAATCAAACCCGTGTCCCTGGCGCTGTGAAGCTGTGGTGCTAACTGCTGAGCCACCTCCATAGTATCCGTAGTCTTTGATTTAATAATTAGATGCTTCTGTTTTTAAATTCCTAAAGCAGGTGTGAGAGTTCTTAGTTCGGAAACTCCTTCAAATTTGCAATGATACACCTTGATGACCAGCTAACAGTAAGCACAATGTAAGTGAAAACAAAAAAATGCTGGAAATCACAGCGGGTCAGGGAGCATCAATGGAGAGACAGCAAGCTAACATTTTGAGTCTGGATGACTCTTCATCTTCTTCTTCTTTTCACTTTCCATCTATAGCTTTATCTGTTGTTTCCATTTTTGAGATAAACATCAAACTGAAGTGACTTGAGAAATGAACAGCTCTGTTTATTTAGCAAGACTTACCAAAAACTCCAAATCAGGAAATTTCGGATTATTCATTATCAAGATCACGAGAAAAGAAAACAATTTACTAAATCATAAAAAGTATGTTATTATTCAGTATGGAATGCTCCATACCTAACCAGAGACAGACCTGTTACACATGTTGGCTTGTGTTGTGGCAAGCACAAACTTGCTTATAGCTGTATAAATCAGTTTATGTCAAATCAGAAGCAACCAGTTTGAAATCAGGATTATGGTAACCTAATTGTTTACAAGAACTGGTCAAAGCTTCATGAATGTGAGAAGGAAATTTTCTGCCAGAACCACACTTTATTCAAAGCAGAGTCAATAGACATGTTACTTTTTATTCAACCATGGGATGTGGACATCATTGGCTGGGCACATCCCTCGAACCGAGTGCTTGTTAGACCATTTCAGAAGGCAGTTAAGAGTCAACGATATTGGTGTGGGTCTGGTGTCATATATAGGCCAGACCAGATAAGGATAGCAGATATTTTTCTCCTATTAGTATTCATGAATTATATGCCTTTTGTTTAAGAAACAGTGGTTTCATGGTCATTTGCACTTTTAAAACCAGATTTTTTTTATCGAATTCAAATTCCACCATCCGCAATGGTAGAATTCAAATTCAGGTCCCCAGCTATTACCCGGATCTCTGGATTATTAGTCCTGTATATATATATATATATATATATATATGTATATATGTCAACTGCTAGCAATGTAATAAAGCAGCATAATACAAGATGGGTTACAATATGTTAGGAGAACTTTTTGGGATTTGCTATGACATTGCGTATAAATTTTACATTCTGTGCATTTATTGTCAGGAAGAAAAGGCATCTAGCTTTTACACATGCTTAGTGATGGGGGAATGTGTTGGGAGCAGGGTGGGGTTATGGGGAGGGTAGATTTGCCAAACTAAATCTCTACCTACTTTTAAAAGTTCTAACTACAACCCGTGAAAATGTTTTTGTTGCAGTCAGAAGGTTCTGTTGCATCAGTCAAATATTTCTGACATAAATAAGCAACTTGTTGATTTCACTACAGATTCTGTGACTTTATACCTACAACAACCATTTGATCATGTTATTTTCAAAATACTTTAAACTACATTTCCATTCTCTCTGAGGATAAAGCTTTTTAGCTCTTAAAAAAAGTGTTCATTGACCTATAGTTTGTTGTTAGGTTGGCTTACTACCATAAAGCATTAATAGATCATCCACCCAATGAGATAATTTTGTGCATTGAAATTCTTTTCCTCTCATATTTAGTTGAAAACAAACTAAATTGAATAAACTATATCAGTGGGATTATTGTACAATGTAAATTCATATGACTGTTGTAAGTCAATCAATTTGACTGTGGACTGAATTTTCCTTTGCAATTGACCATTTCACATGGATTTATGGAACAGAAAGGGTAAAATAGGCAAAAATGTGGCCTATCACAAGAATTTCATCACTAAAAGGTATCCCACAATTTTCTTTGATAGAACTGTCCACTCTATTACTGCCTAATCTAATGCCAATTAATAAGCGAGATAGAAGTGGTGAAGATTATGTACAAGGCAAATAGCAATACAAGAAATGTGATTAGAGCATAAATTTATGTCATTAAAAGTATCACAGTTTCATATTTTATCAATTCAATCTGTAAAGTAATATACATTTACAGATTTAGAATCTGAGGTTTATGTTATTTAACAAATCCTAATTTTCAGTGCACTATTTTCTAAACTATAACAAGCATTTTGCAGAATTACTATTATTTACTATTTGATGTTGTCTCTATTCTCTAGATTCATTCTAACATAGTCACTTAACGTCTTAAAATCAAGGAAGCAATCTCTGTGGAAAAGCATGGAATTGTTTAGTTTAAACAAAATATGTGTTATAAAATATTGCAAATAAAAGCATTGTGGTCTGGATTTGCCTTTCTCAACTATAGTGAACACAAAGAAGTTTGCCATTGTTGAGCCAGGCAATAGCACTGCATAATCAACAAGTTCACTTTTGGTGAAATCCAAAAATTATAGTTTGCCTCAATGGGCTGTTAAGGAGGCATGATTTTGACCACACTGTTCCTATTCTCAAAGTGGCAAGGAATATTAGCTTGAAACCTTTAGCTGTTTGCAATCAATTTGAACATATTTTTTCATTCGCAAGATTAGTGCTGATAATTAAGAACATAAACTAAGGATCAAATACTTACATTCCACTTTACCAAATAAATAGATGGTTGCTAATTGTGGAAAGGAAACTACTTTTCATGATCCAAAACCCTCCCTCATCCACAACCCCTGGCTCAGTTCTACATTGTCCCCCAGTCTGGTTCCTTCAGTTTCTATACTCACATCCTACTGCCCTTAAGCTTCGAAATGTCCCCAGAATCCTGGATCTTGCTTGCTCATCATCAATACCCAACTATGGCCCATTCCCTAATCAAGAACATGCACCTCCAGCTCCCACAACTCTCCTTCACATCCACCCCCAGTTTACACACGATACCAGAGCTCCAGGGTAGGGGCCAGGGAACCTAGGGTAGGGAACTGTGCAAGTGAAGCTTGCTGCATAGCATTAATGCTAGTGGAACATATGTAGCAAACTTGAAAAACCGGCATTGAAGTTTTTAAATATTTAAAGAATACAATTACAATGTTTAAAAGACATTTGGATAGATACACAAACAGGAAAGGTCTGGAGGGATATGGGCCAGGAGCAGGCAGATGGGACTAGTTTAGTTTGGAATTATGTTTGGCATAGGCTGGTTGGATCGAAGGGTTTGTTTCCATGCTGTATGATTATGACCCTATGACTCAGAGTTAGACAAGGGTCTTCACCTTATGATCAGAAAGTGAGGTCTGCAGATGCTGGAGATCAGAGCTGAAAATGTGTATGCTGGAGAAGCGCAGCAGGTCAGGCAGCATCCAGGGAACAGGAGAATCGACGTTTCGGGCATAAGCCCTTCTTCAGGAATGAGGAAAGTTTGTCCAGCAGGCTAAGATAAAAGGTAGGGAGGAGGGACTTGGGGGAGGGGCGTCGGAAATGTGATAGGTAGAAAGAGGT
>NC_057723.1:49787609-49790826 GCF_004010195.1 Chiloscyllium plagiosum
CCCCACCCCACTCCGGCCTATCACCCTCACCTTGACCTCTTTCCACCTATCGCATTTCCAACGCCCCTCTCGCAAGTCCCTCCTCCCTACCTTTTATCTTAGCCTGCTGGACACACTTTCCTCATTCCTGAAGAAGGGCTTATGCCCGAAATGTCGATTCTCCTGTTCCCTGGATGCTGCCTGACCTGCTGCGCTTCTCCAGCAACACATTTTCAGCTCTTCACCTTATGATGTCAAAGGGTATGTCTGGGTTCACTAGCAATCCACCATACTGGAAATCTTCACTGCCTGCTCCAATATTAGGCCATGCTGCAATAAAAATGGGAAGCTTCCAATATAGGCTGTGGAAAAGTCAAGTATCGACTTCTTTGGAAAATAAATGACAAACTGTGACTGTGGAGATGAATATCTGAGTTTAAATGAATTAATTGATAAACAGCTAAATGGATATTTGTTTTAAAATTGAAAACTTATTAGAATGAGAAAGAATACATTTCTTATCAAATCACAAAGATGTTAAATACAAGACATGCGTCAGTGTGACTCTAAATGATTGCAAAAACCTCTCATTACTAACCATCAAAGCAAAAGACCTCTAATTATTTGATTTACTTAGAGATTTAGCATCAGGTTCATTTGCCAGTTCCATCTACATTTAAAATATGATTGCAAAAGCAGACAAATGTACTGTGCAATGAACCCCTTAACTTGATCCTATTTTTGCTTAAGCTAGAATTTGGTCTTTTTTGCATTGCATTGGGCCTTATGACTTGTGACTTGTTTGAGCACAGATGGTAAAATGCCTCAACACATAAAATCAGTTATATAGTCTTCAAAAATACATCCAGTTTATCCATAGTTCATAGAAATTCTTCTAAACTGAAGAATTTAAAACATTTGACCTAATTAAAAATTTAATACACAAGTTAGTTATGCGTGTGACTAAATTAGTGATGCATCATTAAAGACATTGTCTAATGGATATATATTTTACATACTTTGATGGATCCCTGTGATGTGTTGACTCCAGTAAGATACCACAAGAATTTAGTTTGAACAATTCAATGCTTCAGATCTTAAATCAGCTTTCAGTCATGTTCAGTTAAGACAGTGTATATCGTAATAAACTGTCAGCTTCTGAAAAATTTTGAAACTTTAATCTGAATTTTAAAATATCAATGACATGCTATTTAATTAATTTTAAGGGGCTTGCAGAAGAATATGGTGACATAAATTTATTTTTCTGTTGTCTTTTGTAAATGCATTTCCAATGGATCTTATGAAAAACATCCAGACTACCAGTCAGAGAAGCTAGGTTTTAGTTTGATTTACTTTTAAATTTAGATACTCTTCCCAGATGAATTTCAATAATTCTTGGTCAGCGCTCTGAGTGTACAACATGGCAGTATGTTCAACACAAGGGCTTTATTGAAGTTCAGCTTAACATATCTTCTATAGGGTGTGTGCCTTGTGGTAGAGATCACATACTTACAGCAGATTTGGAAGACATTAATTTGTGATTGTATTTCAATCAAGATATCTCCCTTTTGATATAAAAAACGGCATGGGCTATCATGTACATTTTTAGTTATCCAAAGTACCATCAATTTACATTACTGTTCTCCAACCTTGGCAGTTCATTATTTCCATCAGTCTCTGTGTATGCATTGCATTAATAGTCCTTAAATTGTACTGGTCTCTTAATGGTAAGCATTATTATGTGTTGTCATTTGCTGATTACTTGGGTGATGTTGTTTTGCCAAGAGTATATTCCTGCGTTATTTTGTGTTGCTGTGCTAGCCATTGTCATTCTATTTCAGTGGACCTCTGGATCTCAGGTTAATGTGTGATCTGTGAAATGGTGCATTCACCTCCTCCTGATCAGCTACCTACAGCTGAGGAATGACAGCTGCAATTGGGCATATGAGTCTTCAGCTGCAATGATTTGGAGATGCTGATATTGTACTGGGGTGTATAAAGTTAAAAATCACACAACCACCTGATGAAGGAGCAGTGCTCCGAAAGTTAGTGCTCCAAAAGTTAGTAAATCTGTTAGACTATAACTTGGTGTGTGTGATTTTTAACTTCAGCTGCAATGGTATAGTTAGTCATTGAGTTCCATTGCATACAATCAAGATGAAAACTTATCCATATAAGCCCAAGTTGCCACTTGGTGAGGGGGTGGGTGGGTAGCTTTTGTAAATAGAGTTGAATGTTTTTACATTGACTGGGTCTCCAGTATTCAACTCTGGGGTAACAGTTCTATTAAAATGAAATTTGGCTTTCTTTGGGTAATCCAAGATGGAGGACGGGAAAAATTTCTGGCTATAAGAGCTGCTCCTTTTTGGGGGGTATTTTAGGTGTTGGAGGTGATTTCCTCGAATTCCAGGAGCAGCAATTACTGTTTTATATGCTGTTGCATTGTTTTGGAACTTTGGAAAAAAATGTCAAAACAACAGCAGTTTTAAAAGGGAGAAGGACAGATAAAGGAAGCACATGGTGAGGACAGTGCAGGAGAGAGAGAGAGAGAAAATCTGCACAGTTACCACCTTTGCTGTTTGAATTCGTGTATCGCTGGACATCGGAGTGCATCTGGGAAAATTAACAGTGAAATTCACAACTAATCTTGGAGGAACTGTTGGGTGAAGTTTACAGCACAGAATCAGATAAGTTAATTGTTGTTTTAAGTCTGTCCAGTAGAAAGGCTGTAGTAGTGGGTACAGTGGATTGTTTCTTGATTACATGTTTTTGGAGATAAGTCTCTTGATTAAACTTAAAATATAAGCCATAGCTATTAATTTAACCTGGGGCAGTGTTTGTCGAGGAATAAGACGGTGTTATTTTCTGGGTCTGTAGATTGTGAAGGAGCAAAAATGGCCTTTGCAGTGATATGTACTTCTTGTCAGATATTGGAGTTTAAAGAGAGTTTAAGGGTTACTGCGGATTATATCTGCTATAAATGCTGTTAGATGCGAATCTTATCAGATCGAGTGCATGGGTTGGAGAGACAGATAGAAGCAATGAGGAATTTGCAACAGCAACAGTATGTGATGGATGGCAGTTAAAGGAAGGGGGGCAAGTCTCAGATACAGTCACATAGATGGGTTAACTCCAGGAAGGGTAAGAGAGGTCAGCACCTAGTGCAGGAGTCTTTTGTGGATATACCCATTTCAAACAGGTGTGCTGTTTTGGAAAATGTAGGGGGTGATGGATTCTC
>NC_057723.1:49793939-49798531 GCF_004010195.1 Chiloscyllium plagiosum
TGCAATTCTGGTCTCCTTCCTATCGGAAAGATGTTGTAAAACTTGAAAGGGTTCAGAAAAGATTTACAAGGATGTTGCCAGGGTTGGAGAATCTGAGCTACAGGGAGAGGCTGCACAGGCTGGGGCTGTTTTCCCTGAAGCGTCAGATGCTGAGGGGTGACCTTATAGAGGTTTACAAAATTATGAGGGGCATGGACAGGATAAATAGGCAAAGTCTTTTCCCTCGGGTCGGGGAGTCCAGAACTAGAGGGCATAGGTTTAGGGTGAGAGAGGAAAGATATAAAAGAGACCTAAGGGACAACGTTTTCACGCAGAGGGTGGTACATGTATGGAATGCCAGAGGATGTGGTGGAGGCTAGTACAATTGCAACATTTAAGAGGCATTTGGATGGGTATATGAATAGGAAGGGTTTGGAGGGATATGGGCCGGGTGCTGGCAGGTAGGACTAGATTGGGTTGGGTATCTGATCGGCATGGACGGTTTGGACCGAAGGGTCTGTTTCCATGCTGTACATCTCTATGACTCTACTATTACACCTTAACTGTTCACTCAGACCTGATTTGACTTCTGGCTTCAATACTTTTCTGCTATTGGAAGAGCATTAGTCTTTGAACTGAAATATTTTCCATTTAGTTGTTGTGTTTCTCCACTTGAAGATTGCATTGTATATAGCTGTGTGAAATTTACTTTTATATTTCTTTATGATTCCTCTGGTGATTTTCACTGCCATCTCAGCCTTTCCATTTGACTAGAGGTAGTGAGGAGATGATGTAAGGTGCTGGATTTCCTAACCTTGAAGAAGTGACTGAATTCTTCGCCTGTGAAATGAGGTCCAATGTTGTTCATGATAATGTCAGGAATGCCATAACAGCTAAAATGTGCTTTTAGATATTTGACAATTTCAGTAGTAGTCAATTGTTCCACCTCTCATTGGTCAAAATAGTCATATATGGTGACAAGATGATTAACTCCTGTGAATGAATGACCTTCCAGACAAAGTGGAGGATATGGCTACAGTTACAACATTTAAAAGACATTTAAATACATTGATGAAGAAGAAATGTTTGGAGTGATATGGGCCAAGTGCAAGCAGATGGGACTAGTTTTGTTTGGAATTAGGGTTGGTGTAGACTAGTTGGACTGAAGTATCTGTTTCCAACTGTATGACTTTATAACTTCTGTAAGTGTGCAGTAATCTACTCTTAGTTTCATCTGCAGTCTGTTTGGGATATTGCGTGTCATCAGCAGCCCTATAGCTTGCTTAGACTCATTACAAAATCAGCACTGGCCAATGTGGTCCTTGATTTTGTTGCTCACATTTGGCTGGTAGGACACATCTTTTGCCTTACAAAACCTTAATTCAGTTCCTTGGTGGCTTGCTTGGATGTGCCATAGCATCTCTGTTCTCAACTATTTCAGGATAATCACTCAATTTCCTTTTGCCCAATATACCATCCTGGGCAATCAACTTATCCTTATCTGCCCAATATGCTCTTAAAGCAACACGTGTCCTTGAAGTTTTCTAGCCATCTTTTCATCACTACTTCATACAACACCTGGAAATTTGTTGGACAATATGCTTTAAGTGAGCAAGGCATTTTGTGGGTCTTTTTAAAAAAATCATTTGCAGGATGTGGGTGTCACTGAATGTTAGGCCAGCATTCATTGCCCATCCCTATTTGTCCAGAGGGCAGTCAGAGTCAGCCATTTTGTTTTGGGTGTGTTAGGCCAGAACAGGTAAAGATGGCAGATCCCTTCCCTTGAGGACATTAGTGAACTACAGGGGAACCTCAATTATCCAAACGTGACGGGCGGGCACTTATCATTTGGATAATCGATTGTTCGGTTAATCGATTAAATGCCTTTCCTATGGGCTCAGAGTTTTTAGTCTCTTCAGGAGACTGCAGAAACACACAATGTGGCCCCCCACCTGCTCCTCCATCCCCATCCAGCCCCCACCCCCTCTCTGGGGCAGCTGGACTGGACACCAACAACAAGACTGCTGCTGCTGCCTTTGTGGGGTAAGACTCCAAATAGCACACACACAGCCACAGCCACACACACAACCTTTTACTGCAACTTTTTGACAGGTTCCACCTCTGCCCTGTACAGGACAATGTTAGAGAGATTATCTGGGGACAGGAGGATTAGAGTACACCCCTCTGTAGAACTCCAGGGAAGGTGTGGGGAGAGAGAGAGCAGGAGGTCAGTCATTTGGAGACGGTGCCTGTTTAATCACTGTAAACAAAAGACATAATCACTGTTGGAAACATGTCTTTGATGCAATGTTTCTATCGGGACCTCGAGATCTCCTTCGAATAATCTGATTTTCAGATAATTGGTATTCGGATAATCGAGGTTCCTCTGTAGATGGGTTTTTCCTGACAATCGAAAATGACTTCATTGTAATCGTTAGACTTACGAATTCCAGGCTTTTATTGAATTCAAATTCCACCATCTGCCATGGTGGGATTCAAACCCAGTACCCAGAAGATGATGTGGATCTCCAAATGAATAGTTTAGTGATAATATCACTGGGTCATCGCCTCCCCCATTGTTTGCTGCATTGGTGACTTCTAGAGCAAGATAAACTGCTGCTTTATGTTCAAAGATTTCACACTCTGTTGCAGCATCCTTCACTTTCTTCATTGGGAGGGTTCTGTTGAACAGCATATGCCTGCAATATGCTTCTGTTTCCTTTGCTTGTATGTCACATCCAGATGATATCCCTGTAATTGTAACAGTTTTTTGCAGATGCTTTAGGGCAGATAGTAGCAGCCTGAGGAAAATGTTTTGAAGTGGCTTGCTGTCGGACTCAACTGTCACTTTGTCTCTTCCTTGTAGATATTGATGAAAATGCTCACAAGCAAAGATAATAGGTAGGCCCACTTTCTCAATGTGGGCAAAATGTCTCTCTGTTTGTGTCAGCTCTCTGGATATAAATGCAGTTGCTTGACCCCACTTCATTGCGATTGCTCCAGGTTATGTCTCTCTAGTGGCACACTACAAGGTGACCTCATAATTTCTGTCATGATATTTCAGCACTGACATTGCTATCACAAGTTTGCTTGATTTTAATAAATTTTGTACCCTAATACTGCTGCATATCCTTGACCATGAGCAATGGTTCAAGCTCCAAAAACAAATTGGGCAAGACTTTGGCCAAATAGTTGACTAATCCAACAAATTATTCCATTGCATTCACACCTGTTGGTTGCTGTATCACTGCCACAGCTCGCAACTGTTTAGGATTTGGACAAGATCGTTTGCTGTCAGGACATGCCCTATGAAGTTGACTTCAGACATCTTTAATTGTAATATTTGTAATTGTCATATTTCCTTTACCAATGGTAACAGATCTGCAGCTAAGCTTTCCATTTCAGCTCTGGACTCTCATCACTTCTGATAACCTGTCTCAAGTGTTTAAAAAAAGCAATGTGTTCACTACAAAGACTTTATTGAACTGAAGCTTAAGATGTCTGCCGACAGGGTTTATGTATCATGGTAGAGGTGACATGACTATGGCAGACTAGAACAGATATTTGTGCAAAATTGGATTTCAGTCCAAACAGTTTGTCTGCTGTCACGAAGCTGGTCCTTTTTCTAAAAGCTGTTCCTTTTCTCAAGGATACTGTGTCCTTGATTTTTTTTCCAGAGGGGTCGTGAGCCAAGCAGGCTCCGAAACGGCTGGGTTTGGTACAGAGATGAAAGACCTTTTTGTTTATACGTAAACAGACGAGGCTTTAGGCCAAAGTGTTTATATTTTTAGATGTTACCTGTATAATGAAAGGGGAGTAGTCATTCCTGGAAACTGAAGTGTTTTTTTGAGTCCGTTCAGCAGTGGAGCTGTGTGGAAATAGGTTGCTAGACTCTTTCTCTTTCTGCCCTTCTAACTTTGACCTGTAAGCCTTTGTTTCATTTTTGCTGTTTTTAAGGAGTTTGCTTATTGGGACTGTTATGTATATTTGGAACAGCATAATTAAGTCTAGTTTGGATAGTTTGACTTCTCTAGGTGTTCTTTATTCTGTTCTGTGTGTTTCATTGTGTAATTTTGTGAATAAATTTTTGTCTGATTTAAAACCTGGCTAACTTACTCTGGCTAATTGTCACTGTACACGTACCGAAACAAATTGCAAAGTTATGGTCTGGGTTGCCTGCTTAAGAATTTTTGAGTGGTCTGGCCTAGTCCATAACAGACTGGGGGCTCTTTGCAGGATTTTAAACAGCAAGTGGTAGGTGCTAGTGTCTTTATTTTGGGTGTTGGTTTTGTGAGAAACAAAAGCTCACTCACTTCAATAATTTCAGTCCGAGACCAAAAATCTGAAACAGTGTCGTTTATTTGTACACTTGCAAGTGGGTGCCATGTCTAATGCCAGGTAAGGCAATGCCAAATGCACACCAAATCCAACAAACTCTCGAAATTTATACAGTTTGAATCCCCATATTTTTCCTTATTCCATTGTTTGCCCCCATCCTCCACTTACGTCATTCATTTCCTTAAGACTGATGTCACAACTGCTGTTTATCCGGCCTTGTCCGTGACAAATGCCTTTCTCTGGCCCCCCCCCCATAAGGTTGTTTGACGTCATCC
>NC_057723.1:49798946-49830595 GCF_004010195.1 Chiloscyllium plagiosum
ACCTCTCCGCCCCCACCCCACTCCGGCCTATCACCCTCACCTTGACCTCCCTCCACCTATCGCATTTCCAAAGCCCCTCCCCCAAGTCCCTCCTCCCTACCTTTTATCTTAGCCTGCTGGACACACTTTCCTCATTCCTGAAGAAGGGCTTGTGCCCGAAACGTCGATTCTCCTGTTCCTTGGATGCTGCCTGACCTGCTGCGCTTTTCCAGCAACACATTTTCAGCTCTGATCTCCAGCATCTGCAGTCCTCACTTTCACTTAAAAAGGAAAGTCAGCTTAAAAGACTGGAGATAAAGGCTGAAGGTGACCTTAGTGAGGAAGTAGTGCAAACTCATGTGGAAGAGCAGAGAGTTAAAATGGCAAGGTTAGCAGCAGCTGAAGTGGTTGCTGATTATGATCAATTTTAGTCCATGAGGGATAGAAATTGGGGCAAAGAGAAATCCTCATATGGTAAGGGAAAGGTAGATCTCAGTGAAGATCATAAAGATAACTTACCACAGGGTAAAAAAGAAACCACTGAGGGGGACAAAGAAGTTAAAAAGCTCTGGTGTTTTCATTGTAATAAAGTGGGCCACACAAAATCACAGTGTTGGTAGACTAAGAGAAAGCTAGATGTAGGAAAACCGGACAAGCCTGGGAGTTTTGTCGGACTAGTAACAAAAAGCACAAGGGAAGTTAGACAACTGCCTCAGAGTGTACAAGATGATCAGAGGTGGGTTAAGGAGAAAGTGCCAGATCTGCTTAAAAATATACATGCAAGGGTAAAGTTTATTCATATAGGCCAGGAGTAGCCGGTAACGAGATTACAATATTAAGGGACACAGGATCCTCTCAGTTTGTAATGCTGAAGGATGAGGAGATATGTACTCCTGAAGGACTATTGCCAGAAAAGGTACTGGTGACAGGAATTCAAGGTGAGACAAAAAGTGCTCAGTTATGTAAAAGGAGGCTAGAGAGTCCAGAGAAGAGTGGAGAATTTGTGGTAGGAGTACTGAACGAACTCTCAACTCCAGGAATACAATTTGCAAATGATATAGTTAATTCACTGGTAGGCGTGCTGCCAATTCTAGTTGAAAAGCCAGTGGAGATGCAGGCAACTGAAGAAATGCAGGGTGTTTATCTAGGGATCTTCCCAGATTATGTGGTCACAAGATCACAGAGGCACAAGCTGAAGCAGGAGAGATCAAAAGGCACAGATAAGGAAGCTGACATAGCTTTATCCAAGACTTTTTTTGTTCAGATAAGTGGGACAGGGCAGGATCACATAGTTAAACATGCAAGTATCTTTAGCTCTGCTAAGCTTATTGAGTTACAGAAGAAAGATGAGAACTTAAAACAGTTATATCAAAAGGCATATACAGAGGAGAGTGAACACATGCCTCTGTG
Organism: Chiloscyllium plagiosum; assembly: GCF_004010195.1. Taxonomy (NCBI): domain Eukaryota; kingdom Metazoa; phylum Chordata; class Chondrichthyes; order Orectolobiformes; family Hemiscylliidae; genus Chiloscyllium; species Chiloscyllium plagiosum. Next base: position 49,800,336 of record NC_057723.1, read on the forward strand.
TTATCACTTAACAAATTATGTCTTAATGAGGAAATGGAGACCATCACACATTCAAGCAGATGAAAAATGGGCAGAAGTTCGTCAGATTGTTTTGTCAGTAGGGTGTAGAAGGGAGGTGCTTTGAGTGGCGCATGAGCTACCATTTGGAGGTCATGTACAGGTGAGGAAAACACAAGCTAAAATACAAAGACATTTTTATTGGCCTGGACTATGCAAGGATGTAGTTGAATTTTGCTAGATGTGTTATACATGTCAGTAATCAGAAACCCACAGGCAGTAATAAAACCTGCACCTTTAATAACTATTCCAGCATTTGAGGAACCTTTCACAAGAGTCTTGATTGATTGTGTAGGTCCCCTACTTCAAACAAAAAGTGGAAATAAGTAATGGAAGTATCAACAAGATTTCCAGATGCAATCCCACTACACAATATTACAGCTAAAAGGGCTGTAGAAGAATTAATCAAACTTTTTACTCGATATGGACTGCCCATAAGATCCAGTCAGATCAAGGGTCAAAGTTCACATCCAAACTATTTGAGGAGATTATGGATAACTTGGGAATAAAGCAATTTAAATCTACTGCATACCATCCAGAATTGTAGGGAGCGCTAGAGAGGTGGCATCAAACACTAAAGACCATGTTGAAGGCTTATGGTCAGGATTATCCAGTTGATTGGGATAAGGGAATTCCATTTGTAATTTTTGCGATCAGAGACGCACCAAATGAATCCACCAAATTCAGTCCATTTGTATTTATTTTTGGGCATGAAGTCAGAGGACCATTAAGATTGATTAAGAAGAAATTAATATGTCAGAATTCAGAGATCACACATTTGGACTATGTGTCAAATTTTAGAGAACGACTAAATAGAGCTGGGGAGTTGGCTAGACAGCATTTAAAAGGATCACAGCATACTGTGAAACAGGAAGCAGATAAGAAATCACAAATTGGTAATTTTGCCATTTGGGATAAGGTATTGGTGTTACTTCCAGGAACGGGTGAACCTTTAAAAGCAAGGTTTAGTGCACTGTATCAAATCAAAAAGAAATTGAGTGAGGTGAACTACTTGATAAGGACTCCAGAGAGAAAGAAATCTCACAGAGTGTATCACGTGAATATGCTCCAAAGGTATTTTGATAGGGATGGAAAGCAAGAGGAGAAGGTGTCAGTAATTACAGCACAGAAGGAAGAACCAAATTCAGAGGATTCTGAATTGGACATTCCTCAGATCAAATTGGACAATGAGGAAATTGTCAAAAAATGGGACAAATTATTGAGTTACCGTCCACAAGAAAATCAAAATGACCTGAAAATTTTATTATGATCACATGAGGAGATATGTGGAAATAAACTGGGAAGTACTAACCTAATTGTACATGATGTAGATATAGGAGATGCTGTTCTGATTAAGCAACATTCTTACAGGCATAACCCTCTAAAATTGGCACGGGTTCAGAAGGGGATAGAGCGCATGCTCCAAGATGGCATATTTGAAGTGAGTTGCAGTGACTGGAGTTCACCCATAGTCATGGTGCCAAAGCCAGGTGGTATCCAATGGTTATGTGTGGACTATCGCAAAGTCAACACTGTTACAAAGACTGATGTACATCCAATTCTGCAGTTGGAGGATTGTGTCGAAAAAGTGGGACAAGCAACTTACATTTCTAAGTTGGACTTGCTCAGAGGCTAATGGCAAGTACCTCTGTCAGAAAGAGCAAAGGCGATTTCAGCTTTCGTAACACCAAATGGATTATATCAGTTTAAAGTAATGTTATTTGGTATGAAAAACAGTCCGGCCACGTTTCAGAGATTAGCTAATAAGGTCATTGCCCGGTTACTCAACTGTGTTGTTTACATTGATGATTTGGTGATTCTTAGTCACTCATGGAAGAAATGTTCATAGCATTTATCGGACTTGTTTGAATGACTTACGAAGGTAGGCTTTGTGGTAAACCTAGCTAAAAGTGAATTTGCCATAGCCTAATTCACCTTCCTGGCCATGTTATTGGACACGGGCAGGTGGCCCCACCGGATGCGAAACCAAAAGTAATGGGGAAATTTCCCACACCGTTGATGAAAAGAGCAGTACTACAGTTCCTGGGATTGAGAGGATTTTACCGAACATTTGTGTCGAGCTTTAGCAGTGTGGCTGTTCCACTCACCAAATTGTTAAAAAAGAACATGAAGTTTCAGTGGACAGCGGACTGTCAAAAGGCATTTGACAGCCTAAACACTGTGTTAACCACTGCCCCAGTATTAGCCACACTTGTTTACACAAAGCCTTTCAAGATGGCTATCGATGACAGTGATATGCTTGTCGGTGCAGTGCTCCTGCAGGAGGATGACGAGGGAATAGAAAGACCCATCGGGGATTTTTCCAGGAAGTTGAACGTTCATCAACAGAAATATTCAATGGTGGAGAAAGAGACTTTGAGCTTGGTATTGGCATTACAACATTTCAATGTCTATATTACCAGCAATGCATCTGAGACAGTCATATACACTGATCACAACACATTGACATTTGTGGAGAAATTCAAGGACAAAAGTGCCAGACTGCTTAGATGGAGCTTGTTGTTGCAGCCATTCAGTTTGATGCATGTGGCAGGTCGTGCAAATGTGATTGACGATGCGTTATCGAGACTGGAATGAGATACAGAGGTGTTCAGTGGCAGGTGTGCCATGGCCTGAATTCGCATGTGGTTGTGTATGTTTGCACGTGTATCATCAGGATAGTGTGTATGTATGTTTTAGACGACTAACAGTTTTTCTTTAAGGGTTTTAAAAATGAAGCCATCTTTTGATATTTATTTAAAGGGGGATGTGTCACAAAGCTGGTCCTTTTTCTAAAAGTTGTTCCTTTTCTCAAAGCTACTGTGTGCTTGGTTTTTCTCAAAGGGGTCGTAAATCACTCAGGGTTCGAAATGGATGGGTTTGGTACAGAGATGAAAGACCTTTTTGTTTATACGTAAACAAATGAGTCTTACAGCCAAAGCTTTTATGTTTTTAGATGGAACGTGTACTTTGAAATGGGAGTCGTCATTCCTAGAAACTGAAGTTGTTTTTTGAGTCAGTTCAGCTGTGGAGCTGTGTGGAAACAAATTGCGAGACTCTCTCTCCAGCTGCCCTTCTAACTTCAACCTGTAAACCTTTGTTTCAGGTGTTTACTGTTTTTAAGGAATTTGCTTATTGGGACTTTAGTGGCTATTCGGAAAAGTATAATTAAGTCTAGTTTGGATAGACTGAGTTCTGCAGGTGTTCTTTATTTTTTGTGTTTCATTGTATAATTTTGTGAGTAAATTTTTGTTTATTTTAAAACCTGGTTATCAACTTAGCTAACTTACTCTAATTTTCACTGTACACTTACCAAAACAAATTGCAAAGTTATGGTCTGGGCTGCCTGCTTAAGAATGTTTTGAGTGGTCTGGCCTAGGCTATAACATTGCCAAATACAACACCTTCTCTCAAGGGCAAGAAACAAATAATTATGAAGTTGTTTTGTCAGAAATTATGAAAAATCTTATCATTTTTCATAAGTCAATATGCATACACCAACAATGAAGTCCTAGAGGAAGTATTTTTAAATACAGCTGCCAGAATATTAAGTACATTATGCCACTTGATTGTAAGCATTAGAGGTCCCAAGATCAACACTGCTATTACTGAGTTACCTGAGGATCCATATTCTGAAAGAATTGCGTAGTCAAAACCAGGGCTTGCACTAAAAACTGCCAGTCAAAACCGGGATTTGCACCAAACTCCCCAGCGTCATGGCCATGGGTTTCTCACTGGAAGCAGTTGATCATTCCAGTAGCCACAAGGCTCAGTCTATGTTTATAGATTTGGTGATCCTGAACAGGATCCATTACATAAGGTCCTCCTTTGCGAAGTGGCTCAGATGAGTTTTTACTTATCATTATCCATGGTCAATCACAAAGGTCACAGGACATAAAATGTGGGTGGCATGTTGTCAGTACTTGAGAAGCTTGAAACATGTCATCAGCACTGCCGAGGGAAGATTCTATACTGCATCCAGGCCAGCACACAAACACAAATAATCTCCAGGAACAGAGGTGCTGAATGTAAAGCACAGTATCAGAATGCTGAACACTCACCTTCCAAAATGCATTTCTATTCAGAGGTCACAGCTCGTCAAACATCACAGGATGGCCACTGGAAAGGTTTCAAAGATGCACTTGAAATCTACTTGAAGAAGATTGCTTTTGCCTTCAACAGATGGAAAGAATGGGCATGAGACCATCCATGATGGCAAGCCCTGCTTCACCAAGGTCTAGCCAACTTTGAAGTAGGTGAGGTGATAAGGCCTGGTAATGTGAGAGCAAGAAAATTCAAAAATGTATGCAATCCCTCAAAAACTATGGAATGTTCTGCAGACTGAATAATGGCTGCCAGGGTGGAATTTAAACATTGAATTTTTCTTTTACTCTGTTTCTATTTGGCTCTCTTCATCCAATGCTGCTTCCTTAATTTTTACTCTTTTTTTCCAATCAAGATGCATGAAGGCTGTGCAGATAAAGTCAGTTTCGGGCATAAGCCCTTCTTCAGGAATGAGGAAGGTGTGCCTAGCAGGCTAAGATAAAAGGTAGGGAGGTGGGACTTGGGGGAGGGGTGTTGGGAATGCGATAGGTGGAAGGAGGTTAAGGTGAGGGTGATAGGCCAGAGAGGGGGTGGGGGCGGAGAGGTCGGGAAGACCCCACCCGCTTCCATTCCCAACTCCCCTCCCCCAAGTCCCTCCTCCCTACGTTTCATCTTAGCCTGCTTGGCACACCTTCCTCATTCCTGAAGAAGGGCTTATGCCCAAAACATCAATTCTCCTGCTCCTTGGATGCTGCCTGACCTGCTGCGCTTTTCCAGCAACACATTTTTCAGCTCTGATCTCCAGCATCTGCAGTCCTCACTTTCTCCCAGATAAAGTCAGTGACAATTGTATTTTCTCCCCATTGCCACCTCTTTCCCTTGTAAAGTGCAGGAAGGTTTCAAACCCCTAAATCACTGGAAACAGTTCCTGTGTTATTTTAGTCTGACCCCCTCAGCCTCTACCTCTCCTACTGGCTCCTTGTGGCTGGCCAATTTTGATGGCAATGAATAGCGGTTGTTTGGAGTGGGGGAGGAGAACGGTGACAGTGAAAAGCAGTTAGCCCAGGAAGCTCAAGGCCACTAGTTTTCACAGAATCATAGAATCACTACAGTGTTCAAACAGGGCATTCAGCAAATTTATTCCACACCAACCCTCCAATAAGCATCCCAACCAGATCCACCTCCCTACCCTATCCCTGTAACCCAGCATTTTTCATGGCTAATCCCTCTAGCCTACACATCCCTGGATTCTAGCATGACCAATCCATCTAACCTACACATCTTTGGACTGTGGGAGGAAATTGGAGCACTTGGAGAAAATCATGCAGACACAGGGAGAATGTGCAAACTCCACACAGACAAGTGCCCTAGGGTGGAGTCAAACCTGGGTCCCTGGCACTGTCACGCAGCAGTGCTAACCACTAAGCCACCATGTTGCCCCAGTACAAATTCTGGACACAAATGGAATTCAAGTCTGCTTTTGAAGTCCTTTGAGTTAGATGCAACAAAAGGTAGGACAAAGAGATCTGGAAGTCTGATCACCATTGAAAACTTTACATGTGAAATTGTACTGAAAATCTTTTGCCAATTAGATGATTTATCCTTCTTGCTCATTGACTGTTACAAGTCCTTTTACCAGGTGTCTAATAATATTTGAATTTGGCAAAGAATCTACTGTAGGTATTATGCCTACAAAAGCAAGGTAAGGAAACCTAAAGCTGTAGACATAGTGAAAGGGATCACATTAATAAAAAGAAATTCACCTAGAGACTGAAATGGAAGTCAGACCTTGCTGTACACCTGAAATACTAGAGTAGTTTTACAATTTGGAAAAATCAAGTGGTGCACATTTTTAGCAGAACAAGACAGTGTTGCATTTAGAAGTAATGAGAGGCATTCTTTGAGACAGAGTGACATCAAGAGTTGCCTGATGACAGCCCTCAGGTTGATTGAGCTGCGATGTGTTCTGAACCTGTTCTGAGCATGTGAGAGATGTCAGTCCACTGGATCAACTATCAAACTGAAGAATTATCATCACTTTCCAAGCAACAACCTGGCACTTGCTGAAATCAAAAGAAGCGTGTCTGCGTGGGTTTCCTCCGGGTGCTCCGGTTTCCTCCCACAGTCCAAAGATGTGCAGGTCAGGTGAATTGGCCAAGTTAAATTACCCGTAATGTTAGGTGAAGGGGTAAATGTAGGGGAATGGGTCTTGGTGGGTTTCGCTTCGGCGGGTCGGTGTGGACTTGTTGGGCCGAAGGGCCTGTTTCCACACTGTAAGTAATCTAATCTAATCTAATCTAATTTAATCAATGTAAGACAATTAGATTTCTGATCGCCAGAATGTTGTTCCCTGTATATATCTTTTTTCCATCCATCATATCTGGATCAAACTGTTTGTGTTTTGTCTGTCTTAATCATGAATGAATATGTGCACAGTTGTAATGTTTACAAAGTGTATAGTTTACATCACTCAATAGTAGAATTGCCATTCTTTGCTTTGCCATTTATTGAGTTACAATAAATAGTTATTTTTTGTTAATGATAAAATCCAGTGTGAATTGCTTTTGTGCTGAATAGCAATCAGTCAGGCAAGTTGGTCATCTTGATCTCATAGAGATTTTATACATGTTGTGGTTCTGTTCGCCGAGCTGGAAATTTTTGTTGCAAACGTTTCGTCCCCTGTCTAGGTGACATCCTCAGTGCTTGGGAGTCTCCCGTGAAGCGCTTCTGTGGTGTTTCCTCCGGCATTCCCGGAATTCCTTCTAGGAATTCCCTGGCTGTTCTTTGTTTGGCCTGCCCTATAATGGTAGTGTTGTCCCTAGAAGCATGGCACTCATCCACAAACTCCATCAACAAACACATCGACCTGGACCCAATATACCAGCCACTACAGTGGACAGCTGAAACTGACAACCGGAAGCGGCAGGGACAGGCCACTATAAATGCCGGAGGAAACACCACAGAAGCGCTTCACAGGAGGCTCCCAAGCACTGAGGATGTTACCTAGACAGGGGACAAAACGTTTGCAACAAAAATTTCCAGCTCGGCGAACAGAACCACAACAACGAGCACCCGAGCTACAAATCTTCACCCGAACTTTGAAGATTTTATACATTTTGCAATGGCTCATGGAACAGTGGGACATGATTATTGGCATACTTTTCCAGTTATGTTGCAACAATACCTACTGAAGAGCTGAGGAGTAATTTGGAAAAACAAATTATATAAGCAAATATGCAGCCTTGGACACAAGGGGAGTGGAGAAATTATCAAAATCCATTAATCGTTAGCATGATGTTTTTCTATAAAATTCAAAGAAACTGTGACATCTCTGGGAATCACTTGGATAGTTATCCTTCAGATATAAATTGGAAGAAAAATATCAAAGAGCAGGGGAAGGCCTGTGATTCTAAGAGATGTAAATTGCCTAGTGCCTCATATCAATCTATCCTGATTCTTCTCTTTTGATGGTAACTGGGGCTTGGAGTAGCTGCTTCCTGATGCTCTCTGGCCACTGATAATACAGAATTCCGCCACGTTGCCATATCCTGTGAAAAATTCTTTCAGCTCTGTCTGCTCAGTGTCACCATCAGGGTACTGACAAATAACTGATGACAGCTTGGGTATCAGATTGTTCGTCATGTTTTTACATTCACTTCAGAAATTTCTATATTCTTATTCATTTTCACTGTAACTTGGTTTGGAACCCCATGATGGCATACTCAATGTTTTCTTCATTCATTGATTACAAGACGTTGAGGAAGGAACTTGTTCTACTGGTTTTGTACCTGGTCAAGCATGAGATGTTGAGGGTTGACAAGATGAGGTAGAATTCCAGTGATGGGAGAAATGGCACAGCAGGTAGACATTTTCTTGTTGTTGAAGCCCAACAGAAAATTCTGGAATCCTCAGCCAGAATGGGTACTGAATTGACAAGTGGAGAGGATGGAGATTTTACCATTGGGTTCACAGCAATGTCCTCCTCCAATACAGGCTCAGACTTTTTATCCTCCTGTGATGAAACTATGGCTTTAAGAGGTGTATTCATAGAATCATAGAATCCTTAAAATGGGGAAGCAGGCCATTCAGTCCATCTAGTCCACATTGACCTTCCGAAGATCATCCCACCCATACCCACACCATCCCTGTAATCCCATATTTCACATGTCTAATTCACCTAAACTGCACATCTTGGAGACTACAAGGCAATTAAGCTTGGCCAATCCATATAATCCACACATCGTTACACTGTGGGAAGAAACTGGACAAAATACAGACAGATATGGGGAGAATGTGCAAATTCCAAACTGACAGTCGCCCAAGGGTGGAATTGAACCCTGGGCCCTGGTGCTGTGAGGCAGCAGTGCTTACCACTGAGCCACCATATTTTGTCCTTTCTGTTTGAAGATTGGCTTTGAGCTGAGGTATGAAGTTGCCTCTTCCAAGCCAATAAAGTAAACCAGCTTGTAAGGCCCTGGGTTTTTTAAAATTCAGAACAATAGAAGCAGCTTGAATGGATGATATCAGGCTCCCACAGAATCAGGGTATTAGTTTAGCCATGAGAAGTTGTTGGGGTTTTGAAGCTGGCTGCGGAAGCTGTTATACATCTCTTTCGGCCATAGCAAAAAGCTAGAGTTCGCTCCCTTTGCCAGGATTTTCTCTTGACATTCTTTTCTCCTTTAATGGAGAAACATTGCATGTGATACAATCTATTTTAATGAATTTGCCTTTGCCAAGGGTGTGTTTGTGAGATGTTACTGTGTTGGAACAGTTGTTTAGTAGTGAAATAATCTATTATTCTGTTAAGTTTTCCAATAGAGTTACACCAATTCTTCTTCTTTTTGTTTTTATTTTAACTGGATGTAAAAATAAAGTGTGTTTTGCTTAAAGTTGAGTGGTGTGACCAATCAAATTACAACTGGACTACAGCACCTTGCACTTGCCTTTAAATAAGATAAAATTTAGGGTCTCAGCTATCTCTTTGATATGTTTGAATGTGGCCAAAACATACCACAGGTGACTCTTGTTCTGGTTCTGAATGCATCTTTCTAAACATTCTATGGTGCAGTGTCTCCTCCCGACCCTAATCCTCCCTCAGTGGTGTATGAATGAGTGTGAGAGACAGTGAATGATTGAAAAAATGAGAGACAGTGTGAGGAAGTGCACATACACAGACAATCTCTACACTGGGAGGGGAGATGAGAAAAACAGAGGACAAAACCGAACCTGTTTCCAAGTGTATTCTACTGAGACCAGCTTGGAATTTGTGTCACGAGACGTGAACACAAAGTCAGTGTTAGTTAAATTCAACTCCTTAACCCTGTACTGATCCCCATCACCTTCCCTAGTAATCAAATCTTGGAGCTTAGTCTTTCTCTCTTTAGCTATGTTTCTAAAGCAGAAAGGCAAAAAAAAAGTTTCATTGGTTGACTGCGTTTAATTAATGGTCAGATTTATTAATTATTCATTTTAAAATGATCAATGCATTGCTTTGACATTTTTTTGGTACAGCAAGTAATTTATGTTTTCTTCATGCCTTAAATTTGTTTTTAGAAGAAGATCATGTTTAATGAGGGGCAAACCAGAACTCAGCAGTTGCAGCTTTTTTATTATTGAAGGGAAATGAACAGCTCATAAGAAATCTGATTGCTTTTGGAGTGTTGGAATTAGGGGTTATTTTTGCTCCGATAGAAATGGGAACAGTTGGAAATACTCAATGTTTGATCGGGTCTGTGCAGAGAGGTCAATGACCTCATCAAAACCAGTGCAGATCAGGGACCTGAAGCATTTGCACTGTTTCTCTCTCAATCTTCACAATGTGGCCTGCTGAGCACATCCAGTATTTTGTGTTTATGTTTCAGATTTCCAGCATCCACAGTAGTTTGCTTTCATAAGCACACGCTGGGCATTTATAAATGTGGTTCATTTCGACTTAAAATGAAAGAAGTGTATACAGAGGAATCTCGATTATCTGAATGAAATGGGCAGGCACTACTTCGTTCGGATAATTGATTATTCGGATAATCGATTTTACCTTAAACAAGGGAAGCCATGCTGATCTAATGCTGTGCTCTACTGGAGAATTTGTTTAAATCTATAATTTTAATGTATTGAGTGCAAGAGGACATAGATTTCACATGATGAACAAAATAAAGCAATGATAACACAAGAAAACTTTTTTTAAAATGCAGCATTTGGCAAGGAGTGGTTAGCAGCATTTGGTTAGCATTTGGCAAGGAGTGGTGAAGACAGCATCAAACAAGGTCTCCAACAGCTTCTACAATTGAAAGAGCATTTGTCAGTTTCCGGGAACTCAGTCTCGCGATAGAAAGACAGAAACAGTGCCTCACGCATGCGTTTACATTCTTGGCCATTTTTTAAATGAATGGCCCGGTAAAGTGACAGGAATACTGTAAAACACTTACTTTTGCAAAGGGCTGTGCAACTAACCCTTTACTAAAAAATATCCAGTCGCTGATGCTTGAGCTGCTTGTGTTTCTTTGTTTTTGCCAGCGTTTTCACATGTTCTTCAGTACAGGTAATTCAAATACACTTACCTCTTTGATGTAACATTTTTGTGCGACCTTGAAATCTTCTTCGGATAATCTGAAATTCGGATAATCGATATGTGGATAATTGAGGTTCCTCTGTATAGCTTAATGCAAAATGCCATTTTTCTGTTTCTAATGCTCACTTTTGGGATAGAAATAGTACATTTTTGCAGGTGAATAGGTTTGTGTTAATGTTTCGACATTTTTAGTGAACCCAGGAGTTGTGTACCAATACATTATGTCACTGTTAAATCAATATATTATCTTTTAAACTTAAGATCTTTATCTACAGTGATTTTGATGTTCAAGTCTTTCGGGTATTACATAGCACTTGGTGCAAAGAAATAGAGTTAGTTGCATAATATGAACAATGACATTGTGTAATATTCTGACAAAGCCAAAGTCTCAAAGTATATCAAACTGAAACCTAAGCTTTATAACCAGAGGCAGAGAAGACAAAAACTCAAAACGTTTTCACTAAACCTAAGTAAAACATTTCAACCTGTCTTGTGACTATGGTTTCCAATTGTAGGCACCCAAAAGATGGAAGGTGAAGGTTTAAGGTGCACTGATAGTCAGGAATAAGGGACCCAGAAACAAGAGAAGCTCCTGGGCCCATGAATTCTTTCCATGGCATTGAGAAGGGTATAGCTGCCTGTGTTTGCTTTAACCTAATTGGCCATCCTTGGATCTTTTACTGAGACAGCATCTGCAGCTCTTCAACTTTGCTAGTCTCATCTCAAGTTTGGTGGTGTTAGGTTCACAAGCTTTTAGATCTCTATAACTAGATCTTTCATTTCATATTTCTCCTCTGGTAACAACTGAAATACAGCAACTGTTAGCACCATTTCTCTCTCTGGCCAGTGTTTCAGAGTGAGATCACAACTCTGAAGCATGAAAAATAATCTTTGTCATCTTCCTGGTGCCCTCGTCAGATTTTTTTTTAGATTTGCTTAATGAGATAGATCATCTTCCACTACGAACTTTCTCCCATAGACATAAATATGGACATGAAAAATTCAATACGTGATTGCGAAAAGCTTACTATATTAGCATGTCTCATCTAAACTGATGTTCGAGTTTTGAATGTTAGTATTAGTTTTTCCTCTTGTATCAATCCTTTTATAGAAATGTCTGCTTGCAGAGTGGCAGATTTCTTTCTGTTGTAGTCTGACATACTTTATGCTTACTATTTCTTTGATTTTGTTGAAACTCCTCTCCTGTGACTCTGACCTCTGTTGGTCAAGAGCACCTTTCATTAGCTGATGGACGTTTGCTGAGTAGATTAGCATGTGAGGAATGAAAGAATACAAACTTGATCAAACTAATTAAGCTTCTCTTTATTGTCTTTTGGAACATGCATTTCAGAGAAAGGTGTAACATTTCACAATGCAACTGTCTGCAGTTAGCATGATGCCTGATTCATACAAATAGATCTTTATCATCTCAGAAGTTCCTCATTTAACTTTATAGTTGCTTTCCTTAAACATGCAACTTTAAATGACATAGACTTGTGTATCCTATAATAACCAATGTAAAAATTGTAGTTAGCTACTATATTACTGATCAGAAGAAAAAAAACTTAGAGAATTTGAAATACTGTACATTGCCAAATTCCTACATTTATATTAGAGTAAATATGAAAGATTTGTTCTATCTATCTCTAGTTCACCACCTCTCCTGCTTACTGACCCTTCCTCTTGCTGATCCTCCCTATCACTGAACCCATTTCTGACCATTTGTTGTCACTTCTTTCTCCTGAACTTTTTGTATGACTGAGCACTCACAGGAATATGCTGAAGGGGAGGAAGAACAGATTCAAGTTGCAAAGGTAAGCCACAAGCTGGAGAGGCAGAGAGAGGGTGGATCAGTGCGAGGAGTGCCAGCAATAACTGGGAGGATCAGTGAGAGAGAGGTTTGGACAGAGGAAGGTCATAGGGTGTGGGACAGAGACTGCCCCAAAATGATGTCTGCTGGGACATTCAACTCTACATCACACCAGTGTGAAGCGATAATAAAAATGTAATTCCCAATGTGAATAGGGGTCCTATTAACTGATCAATGTTAAATAAACCTCGAGTAACAGTCCCTGACAGTTAGTTGGTAGAGAGATGCCTTAACATGATGACATGATTGAAGAAAGCTGGAGGTGAGCAATCCAAGGACCTCTTGATAGAGCAGAAGAAAGCATGTCTTCTCCCCCGGTTCTCAAAGAAGGAGTTTTTTTTAACTTAACATTACCTTCTTCTGGCCAGTTGATTCCTTCTGCCATGTTTTTGTTTCCATTTGCATCCATAGAACAGTGTGGCTCTACCTTGCCATTAATAAAGCTTTGGGGAGCGAATAATATCAGCAGCCTGTGGGATCTGAACTTTAAGCAAGTTAATTGTAAGAAAGCAAAGAATATGTTTTGCAAGCCCATTTTTTTTCATCAAATAAAACAACGGAGAAAGGAAGCAGTCTTATATACGGTTAAATGCATGAATGTGTGAAGCAATCACTCCACTGCACACAGTATTGATTTTAGTCTTTGATGATTATGATAATTACATATGGTTACAAAACAATCAATATTTAATAAGTGTATAAATATTATTTAGAAACCCAAAAGGTTTCCTTGGTCTATTAAATTAACTTCATGCATTTAATATTAAAACTTAAGGATCAAGAAACAAAATGGAGTTAAAATATGGAGCAATATATTTAACGATTATGTTAACTATCTAATTCTCGTACAATTTTAGGATCGTTGAACAAGTTTACAGTGCACGATTTGGTTCAATACAATTTTGCTTGTGAAATAAATCATAGAAGAAAACTAGTTAAACATGATGAGTGTGCCATTCAAAATGACCTTGATTCAACCTCAGTTAGAATACTGAGTTCAACTTTTAATCTCTTCATATGAGGCTGAGGGAGGGGTAAGGGTGACCCGGGGCTAATAGTAAGGCTTTGAATGGGTTCAAAGGAGGACCACTTGTTAGGATTTTTGCAGAGCCAGTAAAATGTCTTTTTTTTAAAACAATCCATAAGACAAAGTATAGCTCAAAGAACCCACAAGGTTCACAGATAAGTTCAGAAGGACTTTGCCACAACTAGAATCAAAGGACATGAATATTAATAATTAAATTCTTAGCTACATTAAAGTATTAAACTTACAATGATCACTGATGCTTATATTTTAAACAAACTTGTTAAGTCAAATTAACGTATAGAAAACAAACAAAAAATAACAGAGGCTGGAAATCTAAAACAAAAACAGAAATAGCTGGAGAAATTGAACAGGTCAGGCAGCCTCTGTGGAGATAAAGTAGAATTATTGTTTCAGGTCCAGTGATCGTTCTTCAGAATCTTACAGACCCACTTGACCCTTCAAACTCAAGCCAGATGCTGATCTGAATTTGGAAGATTAACCGTGAGATCTGAATATTGCTACACTGATTTCTATAAGGGTTGAGATTTCTTAGACTTTCCATTTCAAGGAAGGCTTTTGTCGAATTCAGTGCTGGGCTTTCATTCTGAGTGCAGACAATTTCTAATTGGAACACGATCTGGGCAGCCAGATGGCAAATGCGGATGCCTTGAGCTGCCTCCCACTGGCAGATACTCCACTGATGGTGCCATTAGAAGAGTATGATATGATTTTTAATTTTCTGGATACCCTTCCTATCACCGCTGACAATATCAGACTGTAGACACAAAAAAATCCCATTCTGGCAAAACTAAAACAGCTTGTGGTGATGGGGGAAATGAAAGGGTCATCACAACCAGAATTGAAACCTTTCTGGATCCGTCGAAACCAGATAACTTTAGAGCATGGCATTTTATTATGGGGAGCAAGAATGATTGTCCCAAGCAAAAATACTGGCTTTTCTCCAGTAGAGTCATCCAGAGGTTTCCAAATTAAGGTGTTGGCAAGACGTTATGTCTGGTGGCCAGGATTGGATGCAAACCTTGCTGCGCTGATGGGGCAGCACATAGAGTACCAGCAAGAATAAAAATTACCACAAGCAGATCCCCGATATTCATGGGAATGGCCGGTTACACATTGACTATATCAGTCCTTTCATGGGCCCTATGTTTTTAGTCATCGTGGATACCCATTCAAAGTGGTTGGAAATGCATAGAGTTCATTCATCAAACAGGAGGATGATGATTGAAAAGTTGCGAGTATCTTTTGCAATACATGGACTCCCAGAGGTGTCAGTCCCAAACAATGGGGCATCCTTTATCAGCAGAGAATTTGAGTATTTCCTAAAGCAAAGTGGCATTTGGCATGTAAGGACAGCTCCACACCATTCATCATCCAATGATCTGGTGAAAAGAGTAGCCCAAACTCTGAAGGCAGGGTTCAAGAAACAGTCTACCACTTCACTTGATACCCAACTGTCCTAGTTCCTGTTTAATTATAAGACCATCCCTCACACAACTATTGAGACAGTTCCAGCAGAGTCGTTAATGGGGAGAAGACTCCACACCGGGTTAAACCTGATCTTCCTGGACTTGGAGGGAGGAGGGTGAAACAACATCAGGAACACCAATACCATACACAAGACTCCTCTAAGCGAGAGAGGCAGATTACTTCAGGGGACGAATGGCCCTGCATAGGTAAGAGGCATGGTTGATGTGAGGTCAGATCCCATGACATTCAAAATTTGGCTAGGAGAGGTGGTCCTGCACAAGGATCTGGACCACAAAGAAGCTGCAAACCTTGCAAACAGGGCAGGAGCAGAAAATGTCCGGCCCCTCAGAGATTCGGCAAGGCTGTCAGAATCTATGGGTTCTCCCGCTCTGACTTGCATCAAAGAAACCTCTGAGGACAAGATGAACATGGCAGATGTTGCACCTTGATACAGTTATCGTTTGAAGATGAATTTTGACCTAGACAACTCGGGCGCAAGAAGTGGCCTACATGCCACCAGTACCCAAGGCAGAGTCAGAGAAACCAGACTTGGTGTGAAAATGCCCAAGGAGAAGCTACAGAAAAATGAACAGGCCTATGTCCCAGGACTTAGAAGGGGAGGAATGTCGTGATTGTATCAAGGTCAGCCAAATGGGCATCATTTAATGATTTCTCTGATTGGGGCTGTTAACCTGGTCCAATCAGAGAATTCTGGCTGACAGGAGTGTTCCATCGAGATTTTCAGGGAGAGGTGGGCACCGCAGAGACTGAAGTGTATTATTTACCCCTCCAACTCTATTTTGATTTAATCCCTGCCCTCCCCTTCAATGTTTGATCACACAGCATTGCCCTTTGATGTGAAGGGCACTGCTTGTCACTGGCCACTTGGGTGCTTCTTTTCTTCCTGGTGGTGGAAACTGAATAAAGATTTGTGCACCTTGTGTCTCTCACTGTGTCTTACACCTGCACACACACAACATGGGTGTGGCGAATAAATAAGCACTACCGCAGTTAGGCGGTAGTGTGGGGGTTTATGAGGAAAATAAATAAGCAGGAGGGTCAAAGGTTGTGTGAAAAAAAATAAACAGGCGTGTCTGAGGTGCTGTTCACTCTGATAGCTGGCTCTTGAGGGAGCTGGACCAGTGTGCGAAGGACTCTCCTTTATTGTATCAAGAGGAGGGGACTAACCCTGACCTAGCTGCAAAAAAAAAGAAGTATTCCATCGAGATTTTCAGGGAAAGGTGGGCACCGCAGGGAGTGGAGTACATTATTCCTGCCTCCAACTCTATTTTGATTTAATCCCTGCCCTCCCCTTCACTGTTTGATCATGCAGCATTGCCCTTTGATGTGAAGGGCACTGCTTGTCACTGGCCACACAGGTGTTTCCTTTCTTCCTGGTGGTGGAATATGAAAGGTGTACACACTTGTTGTTTTTCACTCTGTCCGTCACCTGCATACACGACTCAAAGGTGTTGGAGGAGAAAAAAAACGGAAAAAAACAGGAGTGTCAGGGGTTCTGTTCACTCTGAGAGCTAGCTCTGAGGGAACTGGATCAATGTGAAGGTCTCTCCACACACAAATAATGGGTGGCTTTGTGATGGGACACTGCGCCTTAATGGAATTATTTCAATAGTGATAAAAAAACAGGAATTTAAGGGCACTGCTTGTCACTGGCCACTTGGATGGAATATAAGTAAAGATTTACACACTTGCTGTTTTTCACTGTGTAAAAACAAATTATGAATACATAAATAAATAAATAAATAGGAGTGTTGATGTGCTGGGTGGCAGGGGCCTGGGCTGGATGCTGCTATAGGACATAGCGAACAGGGCAGCGGTAGACGTTCAGTTCGTGGTCACTGCCAATCAACGTCTTAAAACGGTGGTGCTTGGACTCGACATAGTGCACCAGCTGGAGGATGCTCAGGTGGACTCTCGTCTGCGCTTACCCCTGCCCAGACTGAATTTTACATTGTCCCCAATGTCCTGTACTTCTCGCGGGAGACTGTGCCCCACAACCTGAGCCACATCTCGAGTTTTAGTTTTGCCCCTTTTCGGGACATAAAACGGCGGGCCCTGTATCGACTGCTGCTGCACACCATCCACCTATTTTCCCTCATCCACCGCCCAGACACGTCTTGCCACCAGGCGGTGGGGATCCCCAGTGGAGGGGTCTCTAAGCGGGAGTCCTTCCCCTCACTCTCAGGGTTCTGGGGAAGGTGCTGCTGCACGTAGCGGTCCCCTGCAACTGCAGATTGCGATGGTTCATGGACCCCCAGCCCAACTGCTTGTTCTATGGTGCTGCGGAGTCCGTGGACCATGTATATATGGAATGTGGGCGTTTGCACTCCCTTTTTAGTTTTCTAGACAGCCTTCTCTTCTATTTTTGGTTGCACTTCAGTGCCACGCTCCTGATCTTTGGGCACCCAGTGCAGGGGGGGGGGGGGGGGAGGATAGGTCAGCGGACTCTCCTTGTGGGTTTGCTCCTGAGCCTGGCTAAACTGGCCCTAAACAGGTCCAGTCAGCGGACCGTGGAGGGGGTCTTAAGGGCCGATTGCCTGCCCGTCTTCTGGGGAAAAATAAGCACTCACTGTCAGGTGGTAGTGTGGGGGAAAATTGGAAAAAGAAATACAAGTGTTTTTTTACGAGGTCCACTCTGCCTCGTAAGTGGACCCTGCCCCTCATGGTTTGCATTGTACTCTTATGTGCATTGCATTTTATCATGTAGGTTGTGATTGAATCGTGTTTCCGTATGGACATTGCGTTTTGTGTATCTCTGGGGAGAGTTAATTTCGCTGGGGAAGCTGGCATATGGGTTTCCTTTTTTGCACTTTTTCAGCTGTTGGCTCTGTGCTTTTATTTGGAGGATTGCACTGTGGTTTACTTTGTTGGTTGTGTGTGTTGCTGTTCCTGTTAGTTATGGCGGGGGGGGTGTTTGAGGTGTTTGTTTTCAGGACCCCATGACTTTGTAGTTTCTTTGACTGTTAACTGTTAGTGTGTCATGTGTTTGTAAATTTGCATAATATTGAATAAAAAAAAAATAAACAGGAGTGTCAAAGGTTCTGTTCACTTTAACAGCTGGCTCTGAGTGAGCTGGGTCAGTATCAAAGACTCTCTATGTGTAAATAATTGGTGACGGGATACTGGCCTTGGTGAAGTTATTTCACGTGCAAATGTTCTATGCTGGTGAAATTTAAAATTTTACGAACAAATCTGGAATTGAATATTAGTGTTAATAATTGTCATGAAACTATCATAAATTGTCATAAAGTAATTTAGGGAAAGATATCTGCGATTGTTACCTGGTCTGATCTACATGTCACTAAAGGTCTACAATAACATGTTTGAGTCTTAAGCTGTTCTCAGATCAATTAGAGATGGACAAATTCTGGCCTTGCCAGCAATCCAAATCCCATGAACAAATATATAAAGAACAAAGGTTGCTATGCTTTTTACTTGATTTTACCTCTCCCAGGAGATTACATGGCTTTGTATGGTTAGGAAGTGTTTACTGTATACAATGAAATACACTGGGAATCTGAACCACCCTGGATAGTCTCAATGGACCAGTGAGTCTTTTCTCATCTGTCATTTTTGTATGGTTGGTCAGAATACTAATTCTACTTCTCAAGCCACTTAATTTGTTTAACTGGTATAAATAATGAGACGTTCATGTATCCAACAATGGATTCTAAATATTTCAATGTAATGACTCAGACATTTGGGTGTAACTTTCATTTAATCAAACAGTCCTCCAATTTTTTCAGTATATTTTTGGTATATGGTGAAATGCACTGCTTGGTTTCACCTGCACATCCACCAGTATCATTTATTGTATCCGTTGCTCCCGATGCGGTCTCCTCTACATTGGGGAGAGTGGACGCCTCCTCGCAGAGCGTTTCAGGGAACATCTCCAGTACACCCGCATCAATCAACCACACCACCCTGTGGCCCAACATTTCCCTCTCCCACTCTGCCAAGGACATGCAGGTCTTGGGCCTCCTCCACCGCCACTCCCTCACCACCTGACGCCTGGAGGAAGAACACCTCATCTTCCGCCTCGGAACCCGAGGGCATTAATGTGGACTTCACCAGTTTCCTCATTTCCCCTCCCCCCACCTTACCCTAGTTCCAACCTTCCAGCTCAGCACTGTCCCCATGACTGGTCCTACCTGCCAATCTCCCTTCCTACCTATCCGCTCCACCCTCCTCTCTGACCTATCACCTCCATCCCCACCCCCATTCACCTATTGTACTCTTTGCTACCTTCTGCCCAGCTCCACTCCCCCTTCACCCCCCATTTATCTCTTCATCCTGGAGGCTTCCTGCCTCCATTCCTGATGAAGGGCTTTTGCCCGAAACGTCGATTTTCCTGCTCCTCGGATGTTGCCTGACCTGCTGTGCTTTTCCAGCACCACTCTGATCTAAACTCTGGTTTCCAGCATCTGCAGTCCTCACTTTTGCCTGCTTGGTATATCTGCCTGCTCCAGAGCTAAAAATGTATTGCAATACATATTATATGAACAGTGTCATGACCATACAACAGGGTAAACAGATGATACTGAATCAGCAACCTGGTTTTCCAACTCTCTGTATTTTTATTTCAATTAATTATTATGAAGAGTGGTTGGGAAATCATAGGTAACGTATGTCCAAATTTCACAATTGCACTGGAATGGGTAGAGTTAATTGCTAAAAAGGCAGATTCTTAAAACAAACTCCAATGGACTGTTGGTGTATGGTTGACATGCAGAACAATTACAAGTTGCCAAGCTAGTCATTTACTTTTCTCTAATTTTGTGCCACCAAAGCCTGGTAGGGTCAATAAATGATCTAGAAAGTCTCTATGTGAAATGGCGGTTCTGATTAAGTTATTGCAGCATTGTAGCCAAACATCTGAGGAAATTCAGGGACCATGTACTTTTATGACTTGTGCCATATGGTGCATCATTGTATCCATACACACAGAAGGCCCACATGAGTAGGTTTATTAATATACTCATAATATCCCACCTGCTGCCTTCAAAGAGGAGAAAGAATCTGTTAATTTTCAGTGACAACTGAAAACTACAAAATACTGGAACATGAACCTTCACCACAGATGTTTTTTGAGAAATACTTTTCCTCCATAAAAATGCCATTGAGCTGCTTGGAATAGTTCAAATAAATATGTTTGTGGTGTGGTCTACAATTCAGAGAAGCAAAACACTAGTGACAACTGTTGGGATGACCTTTGCATCATAATAGATGCAGCATCACTTATTAATGTTTTCACTGTTTTTATGGATAGCTTAAAGTCTACATTTGAACAATCACAGGAAGTTGCAAGTTACTGGGAGGATAGCTACAGATAAGAAGAAGAGCATTCAATGCACTCAGTGTCTGAAATGGCAACTGATTCTTAATACATACTTGTTAAGGAGTTGGGTAGCAAATTATGTAACTTGTTTTTACAAAACCAAACTGCTGTGGGTATTGGAAATCTGAAAGTATACAGCAAGTTGCTGGGGCTTTGGGGTGCAGTGGTAGTGTCCCTACATCTGAACCAGCAAGCCCAGGTAACTAGGATTAACTCACATATTCATTCTTCTTTTTCTCTTCCCTTTGGAGAAGATGTATAGGTCTGGCTACTTGTTGTGGCAATTGGTTAATCCCTATAGGCAGCAGGGTCAATCACTGCTAGACCTGTCAGTTAATGATTAAAATTGGAGATTAATAGCTCCTTTGCAAGGTCAGCCTCTAAATGTCTGACAACACCATCATAATTATCCCTTTATGTATCAAAACAAAATCCAGAAATGTGCAACCACAACAACTTACATTTATAAAGCAGTTTTCATGCCATTTAGTCTTTTGAAGTGCTCCTATGGAACACTCTCACCAGACGTTTTTGTCAAGTGTTCTAATGTCTTGTGGTTCAAAGTTTGGTCAAAAAGCTAGGTTTCAAGAAGCATTTTAACATCATTGATGATCAATTACATCACCATCAATGGATCCCCCATTATCAACATCTTAGGTGTTGCCATTGATCAGAAACTGAAGTGTACCAGTCATACAAATTGTGTGGCCACAAGAGCAGGTCAGAAGCCAAGAATTCTGCAGTAACTCATCATCTGTCTCCCCAGAGTCTGTGCACTACCTACAAGGCACAGATCAGGAGTATGATGGAAGACTCTGCATTAGGCTGGATGGGTACAATTCTAACAACACTTACAAAACTTGACACCATCAAGGACAAAGCAGTCTGTTTGACTGGCATCCCATTCACCACTGCCAACATTCACTCCTTTCACCACTGATGCACAGTGACAGTAGCATGTATCATCTACATGATGCAGTAACTTCCAAGGCTCCTTCCACAGCATCTTCAAACCTGTGACTTCTGGCATGTAGGAGGACAATGGCCGCAAATACAAGGGAGCACCACCACCTGCACATTCTGCTCCAAGCTATACACCATCTTGACTTGGAATTATATTGCTATTCCTTCATTATTACTGGGTTAAAATACAGGAATTCACTTCCTAACAGAACTGTGGGTGTCCACATACCCCAACAACTGCAGCTATTCAAGAATGCAGTTCACCACCAACTTATCCAAGGGGTAATTAGAATTAGAATCTCCACAGTGTGGAAATAGGCCCTTCAGACCAACAAGCCCACACTAACCCTCTGAAGAGTATCCCACCAAGACCCATTCCCCTCCCCTATTACTCTACATTTCCCCTGACGAATGCACCTAACCTACACATTGCAGTACACTATGGGTAATTTAGCATGGGCAATTCACCTAACCTACACATTGCAGTACACTATGGGTAATTTAGCATGGCCAATTCACCTAACCTGCACATCTTTGGACTGCGGGAGGAAACCAGAGCACCCGGAGGAAACCACCAGACATGGGGAGAATGTGCAAACTCCACACAGATAGTCACCCGAGGCTGGAATAGGGGTGATAAATGAGCAATTAACATGGGCTAGAATGAAAGCCCATATTCCAAGTGGAAACAAAGAAATCGAGATGGAAAGTTTATGAAGGGAATTCTAGATTTCAGATGGAACAATCTAAAACAGGGATACATGAGAGAAACATAATCTTCAGTGACTTTTAAAGCTGAAGGTGTTTGCAGAAGTAGGTAGATGTGAGGATACGGGGGATCTTACACAAGAGAATTGTAAATTTGAGGTGATGTTGGGCCATGGAGACAAGTTGGATCCGCAAGTAGATTGACGTTGGGGAACGGGGCATTATTCTAGAAGATTGGATGCATGCAGGTTCATGAAGGGGGCAAGGCCGGAGCCTTCAACGTCACTTTAGGTTTTTGGATGAAGTTCTGAAATAGTCTGAAGAATGCTCATTCTTATTCCATTACCATCTCTTTTTGCCTTCCATGTTTTGTCATTTAGTCTCTCGTCTTATTCTTTATTATAGAATTATTTTTCTCCCTCCCCTCACTGTATTTTCCAGTTGATATAATATTTGAAATATTGACTCTTTCTCCTCAAATGTTAAGGTGCTGAGACCACTAATTATTTCCATCGTTTTATATTATTGTTTCAGGTTTCCAGCATCTGCGGTATTTTACTTTTATACAGTCAATTACAGTTGAATACTTTGGCCTTAATTTTTTATGCATATTGAACTTCATCTATGCAGAGATGAGAGACAGTTACTTTCATTTATAGATGGATAAACAAAGCCTTTAAAAGGACATAGAATGTTGAATAAAAAATAGAAAATGGTGCAAACATTCAGCAGAACAGAAACATTTGCCAGACAGGAGTGCACAGTTCACATTTTAAGTCGATGACCTTTTGACAGGACGTGGGATCTGATTTAACCATCTCAAAAAACCCTGTTCTTCGTCCTTTTCAATAGGACAATTGATTGTAACTGGAAAACAGTCAGGTGACAAATCAGTTTTAAATTCTAATCACTCAGAATTCGTTTTTTTTTCTAGACCATCCGTATTTTGAACACGTGCCACGCTGATTTTATCGTTTAAAAAAAAACTCCGAATACTCGGCATTTTCCAGGTTTAATGGAAAGGACTGAAGGTCAAACAGATTTCCCTCCAGTTTCCTCAAGATTCCGCGCAGTGACACATAGGCGCACATACAGAATGATACACGCAGCTTTCAAATGTTCACTCTTCTCACATCCTTCATGGGTGAAAGGCGATTTTGCGGAACAAATGCGGGAGAATTTCACGTAAAACAAGTCTGTCTACATGTTTGCAAGGAACAATTGGGATTTACTGCAGTGAAATGAACAGGGAGGATTTGCTGCATGCTTTCATTGTGTCCATTCTAAATCAGTTTCTTGTCAGGAAATACTTCTGTACATTTTTGGTTCTTAATTCAGTTTCAACATTGTGAATCGTACAACATTGATCTCCATCGGTCAGACTGTATGACTCATCTTGCTGAGCTGGAGATAGTCACTGCGGAACGCCTGTCACTGTGAGCTGCAAAGTGCAGTATGCCCTGTTTTGAAAAACAGGAATGAATCAAACCAGTTTTGCTCCTATACCTAGACAATGTCGATTACAGTGACAGTAGAGTGACTATAGGAAACTAACAGAAACCTCTGCCAGCTCGAGGGGAGGTTGCCTCAAGGAACAGGCACAAACGAAGCTCAGAATGAGGAAGTGGGAGGGGGGGGGGGCGAGAGGCAGGACCGAAGCAAAACACAAACCCAAGGAAGTTGTGCTTAAGACCAGACACAAATATTATTGTCAAAGCAAATGTGTGCAGGGAAAAACAACGTGAACATTTAAGTCGAGTGACCTTACGAAACTTTATCAGGAGGAATTCTTCCCAATGAGAGGAAGATCGACGAACCCGCTGCAATGTGATTCGAGTTTTCGCGGAAGTTACAATCGTTCATGAGGAGACCAACAGGAAGAGGCGTGTGATCCAACAGTCACGGAACAGCAGCTACACTCGTTTAACATTTTATGTAGCAGATACACCAGACCGTTACAATAGAGCGCCATAAACAGGTTCTCACCCTGTTAAAAAAAAAGTTCTATTTTATAAAACGATCAACCTGTTCACTCATGTTATGACATACCTCCAAGGAAGGTGGGAATTCAATCAGGTCCTTTTGGTTCTGGTACATTACCACTGCACACACATATGTCTTCTATGATCAGAAAATTGGGAAGATTAAGATGGCAGAAACTTTGGAGACAATTTTACTGGAATCTGGGAATCTAGGCTCATACCCCCAGATAGTGCAGAGAGAAATACACCGTCTCCCTTTTCAGAAATCCAAAGGCTTCGAGCTATACTGTTTATTCCCATGAGCTGTATAGTTCCCTGGAAGGCAATCACCTAATTGTTGGCAGGCAAGAGGCCTATATTATTGACAACTGGCCAGCACTCCAAGGACCAATCCACCACTTAGTCCCAGCTAAATTTCCCTCTGCCCACACCTGGTCTGTAGTTATCTCCCCCACTGTTTGAACAGGCTGCAGTATTCACAGCATGAATGTGATCACCTACTTTTCAAAACAAAAATGCAGTAATCTTTTTAATAATCCTTGTTAGTTTTAAAATTGTACATTTCTCATATCACTCCACAATCAAAATATAGAGAATAAAATATGGTCTTGACAGAACTATACTCTGAAAACCATTCCAACAATTCCCTTTTGCTCTACCGGAAACAAAAACAGGAGCTCAGCAGGTCTGGCAGCAGCTGTGAAGAAAAATCACAGTTAATGTTTGAGGTCCAGTGAACCTTAGTTCTGTGGCAGAGTCACAGACCTGAAACGTTAACTTTGATTTCTCTGCACAGATGTTGCCAGACCTGCTGAGCTTTTTTGAAAACTTCTGTGTTTGTTTGATATGCAGCATCAACAGCTCTTTTTGGGTCCCTTTCGCTCTATGCTGCCAGTCAGATCACAAATCACTTTGAGAAATGCTCAAAGTCATCACTTAATGGCTGGGTAAGTATTGCTAGGCAAGTCACTTTCTAAAATTGTTTTAAAAACTTGTACAGAACGTAGATTAAACTGTATTTTGATGTTTACAAGCACTAGTCTTCGAATTTCAGGGCTCACAGGCAGCATTCATGGCAGACTCTTGTTTCAATCTAGTATTTACGGCCTTTATAAAGATAGCTAAAAGTTGCTTTAATGTTTGGCTTGGGTGAAGACACTTCATATATCCTTTTCCTATTTCTTATAACCTTTTATTTTCTCCCTGTGTTCGCTTGTCCCCTTTTGCCAATTTTCTTCTCTAATTTTTTTATATCTATATATAAACGTCGAGATTATCAACAATAATATGTTACTTCTACAACTATAGAAGGCCTGAGCTGAATTTTCTGATACTTACAAAACACAGGCTAAAAGAAAACCTGAGAATGGTTTATTCATGGTATTGCAGCCAATGTTCAGAAGTAATCTATGACAGGACTGATACTAAATTAGAATAATAATAATCAAAGATATACATAATAAAAGATATACACAACTCTACAAATATTCCATAACATTCTGTAACAGTGATGTTGTTCTGATCTTCTAAAAACTTTCCTCAACAGTTTATCTATGAGCGTAACAGGATCTTGATCAACTAGGCCAGTGGGTTGAGGAATAGTAGATGGAGCATAATGCAGATAAGTGCAGAGTGTTGCATTTTAGTAAGACAAACCAGGGCAGGACTTATGCAGTGAATGATAGGGCCCTGGAGAATGTTGTTGTACAGATGGACCTAGGGGTGCAGATACATAGTTCCTTGAAAGTGGAATCATAGGTAGACTCGGAATGTTTGGCATATTCGCCTTCATTGGTGAAAACATTGAGTGCAGGAACTGGGATGTCATGTTATGGCTGTATAAGGCATTGGTTAGGCCACATTTGGAATACTGCATACCATTTTAGTCACCTTGCTATAAGAAGGATGTCATAAAACTGGAAAGGGTGCAAAAAAGATTTAAAAGGATGTTACTGAAACTGGAAGGTTTGAGTTATAAGGAGAGGCTGAATATTTTCCCCCTGGAGCGTAGGAGGCTAAGGGGTGACCTTGTAGAGATTTATAAAATCTCTACATGGAGCATGGAGAAGCTGAATTGCCATGGTCTTTTCTCCAAGGTAGGGGAGTCCAAAATTAGAGGCACAGGTTTAAGGTGAGAGGGAAAAGATTTGAAATGGATGTGAGGGACATTTTCTTCACACAGAGGGTGGTGCTTACATGGAACAAGCTGCCAGAGGAAGTGGCATGGGCAGATACAGTTACATTTGGACAGGTACATGGATAAGAAAGATTTAGACAGATGTGGGCCAAAACGCAGGCAAATGGGACTAGTTCAATTCACAAAACCTCGTCAGCATGGGTTGAAGGGCCTGTTTTTGTGCTATATACCTCTATGACTCTATCCACACTAATATATATTTGCTTCATTTATATTTGCAGTATTTGCAATACTAGTACTGTACATGCTTATTCCCTTCTAAGTTACATACATGATTGCAAATATATACATCCTTCATACTTTCTTTTAATCTCTCATAGCTTTATATGTGTTCTTGGAGTGGTCATTATAGCCACAGTGTCCAGAATGATTTTGTTACTTTAAGGCCTGTGACTGACATCTGAAGAAATAACCACTTACCTTGGTCCAGGCTGGCTGATTTTGGTCACAGTGTCTGAAGTCAATATCAAAGAGCCTCATAAAACATTTCCTCCAGGCACATTCCCATTTCAAATAACAACCTTTTCCACAAAGTGAAAGAAAGTAAACACCTTCCAAATTAACAATATTAACTCAGAATTGTTACTGCTGTCTTAAACTGTAAACAATGCTGAAAACAATACTGAAAACATTTAAATATACTTTGAATTTTGTTCAATATGACCACTGAGTTGTAAATTGCCTGCGAGTGTAGGTTGGCGTTTTTGGGGTATTATGTGCACAGGAGCTATAACTAGCTGCCTTTTAATTTGCTTGGCATGTGGTATAGGTTGTACTCTAAGTATTGGCCTGAATTTTGCAGTGATGTTGGCAGTAAAACTATCAATATTTGCCATTATCATTCTACTGAAACTGACAGCAATTTTGTGAGTCTGTAAACGTCAAACATGGAAGTCCAGAAGGTGTTGTCAGTAATCCAATATTCCTCCAAAGGATGCACCATAGAGGCACCCCAAAGACTGCAGTGGAAATTTATGAACTAATGAAAACTTCTCCTTTTCCATTGTCAAACTTTGTGTAAAACCCTTTAAAATGTTGCATCTTGTTGAATGAGTTGTAATGCTGCACAATATTTGTAATTGCTACAAAACACCTTTACTGGCCCTGAAATATCTTTACTTGCTATAAAGGGAGTTTTCAATGAGAAGAGATTGGGGAAACTAGGCCTATATTCTCTGCAATTGAGAAAAAATGAGAGATGACCCTCATTAAAATATATTTAAAAAGTTCCCTGGCTTAACAGGTAGAATTGGAAACATGTTTCCCCCATTTGGGGTGGGGATGGGGGGGTGGAGGTGTCCAGAAAATAGCCTCTGAAGAAGGAGGTGAGGACGTATCTTTTTTCACTCAGAATGGTGAATTTTTGGAATTCTCCGGTCCAGAGGGTAATTGATTTTTAAAATTATTTTTTAAATATTATGTATATTTATTTTAGTTTCTATCTTAACCAGATCATAAATTATTTATGAATATCTCTGAAAATCCAGATTAAAGATTAAGGGACTCAGTATTTTAAAACTTCCTTGGTTGGCCGTGTGAGAATACTTCAATGTCATGTGCTGCTGAACCTATTTGCTGACATCACTGCTGCACACAGTGAGATCAACTTGGCTTGGTACCAGATTTAAACTGCTGTTTGGAAAAGGGAAATCTACAGAGATTGTTAAATTGCCAACCAGAAAATCCAAGCCATCATTGTCGCACATAAGTAGAGTGAAAACTACAGCTGCTGATTAATCATTCCTCATTGATTTCTTCCTGTTTTTGGTTCGTTCACAAGTATTCAATCAGATAATCAATTTGAAATTTGAAAAAAAAAATTTGAGCCATTCATGGTTTAGTTGATCCTGAAGACATAAAGCTTTGGACGTGTGACATTTGGCAGCATTTTGGATGCTGGAAAAAAACTGTTGATTCCATAATTATTAATCTTACAGAGTTAATTATTTTCTTACCAAAATTGTTAATAACTATTCGTCAGCTTTATTTATTTCAAAAATATCTATGCATGTAAAAGTGCACAATAAAAATGCAGCAGAAGCAGAGGATATGTCAAATTTGTATGGGAGTAAGTTGTCAGATTGTTCTTTCAACAATCAGTACTGAATAAGCAGAAATTTCCTCTAATTAAATATAGTGAAGTCTGAAGCTATTGTTTTCAGTTACCACTCCAAAGTCTGTTCCCTAACTACTGACTCTACTCCACTCCTTGGCAACAGTCTGAAATTAAGCCTGTCCATTTGAAACATCATGCATAACAGTTTCTCTGGAATCCTTTGAGGAGGTAAAAAGCAGAATAGGTAATAGGGAGTCAGAAGATGTATTATCAAACTCTTTTTTTGTAAACCTAACGATAAAGTACAACACATAAGTCTACTTAACAAGATGAGACCTGCTGCTGTTGGGTGCAGTATGGTATCATGCATAGAGAATTGGCTAACTAATCGAAGACAGAGTTGGGCTAAAGGGGGCATTTTCCAGATGGCTTCTTGTAACTGGAATGATACAATAATGAGTGCTGGGGCCATAATTAATTTCTAAATTAATTGCTTGCACTGTTCCCTCTAAGTTGTGCACTACTGTGTGGCCACTCTGAGGTTCTGCACATGCTGATCAGCGTTCCAAAGCATCGACTTCTGGTTCGTTCACAAGTATTCAATCAGATAATCAATTTGAAATTTGAAAAAAAAATTTGAACCATTCATGGTTTAGTTGACATTTGCAGATTACACAACAGGTGGGAATGCAAGGAGTGAGGATATAGTTAGGTTAAGTGAATAGGCAAAATCTTGTTATATAATGTGGTTATGTACTTTGGCAGGAAGACTAGAATAGCTGAATATTATTTGAAAGAAGAAAGGGCTGCAGAAAGCTCCAGCACAGAAAGATTTGGGAGTTGGCAGAAACCACAAAAGGCAACAGAGAAGTTCAGTCAGTAAGAGGGGAGGTGAATAGAATTTATTTCAAACGGAAATATTCAAAGGGCCTTTATTTCAAAGGGAAGGGAATATGAAAGTAGGAAGTCTTGCTAAAATATGCAAAGTGCTAGCAAGACTACACCTAAAATACTGTGAAAAATGTTGGTCCCTTTTTTAAGGAAAGGCATAATGACATTGGAGTTGATTTAAAGAGATTCATGAGATTGATCCCATGTATGAAGGGATTTTCCACAAGGAGAGTGAGTAGGTTGGACTTGTATTCATTGAAGTTTAGAAAAAGGACCTTATAAAACCATTCACAATTGTTAATGATCTTGACAGGATCGATGCAGAAGAACTGTTTCGCCTTGTAGGAGAGTCTAGAATCAGAGGGTTTCATCTCAGAGTAAGAGTCAGCCAGTTACGACAGAATTGAGGAGGAATTTCTTCTCTAGGGTAGTAAATCTGTGGAATTCTTTGCAATAGACAATTATCAAGGCTGGGTCATTAAGAATACTCAAAGCTGAAATTTTATTTTCATCAAGAGGGGAATCAAGGGTTATGTGGAAAATGGCAGAAAAGAGGATTTGAGACATGATATCACTGAATGGCAGATTAGACTAGAAAAGTTGAAGGACAGAACACCCCTGGTGCTCACCTTCCACCCTACCAACCTTCGCATAAACCAAAACATCTGCCGATATTTCCGCCACCTCCAAACGGACCCCACCACCAGGGATATATTTCCCTCCCCATCCCTTTCCGCCTTCCGCAAACACCGTTCCCTCCGTGACTACCTGGTCAGGTCCACGCCCCCCTACAACCCACCCTCCCATCCTGCACCTTCCCCTGCCACCGCAGGAATTGCAAAACCTGCGCCCACACCTCCTCCCTCACCTCCATCCAAGGCCCTAAAGGAGCCTTCCACATCCATCAAAGTTTTACCTGCACACCCACCAATATCATTTATTGTATTTGTTGCTCCCGATGCGGTCTCTTCTATATTGGGGAGACTGGACGCCTCCTAGCAGAGCGCTTTAGGGAACATCGCCGGGACACCCACACCAATCAACCACACC
>NC_057723.1:49830727-49848558 GCF_004010195.1 Chiloscyllium plagiosum
TCCCCCACTCACCTGTTGTACTCTATGCTACATTCTCCCCACCCCCACCCTCCTCTCACTTATCTGTCCACCCTTCAGGCTCTCTGCCTGTATTCCTGATTCCAGCATCCGAGGAGCAGTGAAATCAACGTTTCGGCTTTTGCCCGAAACGTTGATTTCACTGCTCCTCGGATGCTGCCTGAACTGCTGTGCTCTTCCAGCACCACTAATCCAGAATCTGGTTTCCAGCGTCTGCAGTCATTGTTTTTACCTAGAAAGGTTGAATGCCTACTTCAATTCCTACATGTTGTGGTGTTATAGTGATTGTTGTAAATTTGATACTGAGATGTCCTTCTGATCTCAGACTTGTGCCATCTCTGTTTTTGATTTAAAAAATCTCTCAACTTCACCCCATTTCAGCTTATCTGCTCTTGAAGCTCTTGAATGAATTTATTCATTCACTCACTCATGCTTTCATTACGCCTAGACTTTGATCATTCTATTTGTCTGGCAATTACCATTTTTTACTTCTGTAAAGCCATGACCTCTCTGCCGACTATATCTTACCTCACATTCGTCTTGTTTTGTTCATAACTTTTGCTCTTGTTGGTTTTCATTAGTTCCCAGTCAAATATTCTCTTTCTTGTTTTCACATCTCTCCTTGGCTTTACATTTCTTTTTCAAACTAACAACCCTCTTAAGAATATGTTTCTCTAATCTTGGTCTCTCGTGAATTTCCATCACAATTGCTCTGCCATTTGTGGTTAGATTAGACTACTTAGTGTGGAAACAGGCCCTTCAGCCCAACAAGTCCACACCGACCTGCTGAAGCGCAACCCACCCAGACCCATTCCCCTACATTTACCCCTTCACCCAACACTACGGGCAATTTAGCATGGCCAATTCGCCTAACCTGCACATTTTTTGGATTGCGGGAGGAAACCGGAGCACCCGGAGGAAACCCACACAGACACGGGGAGAATGGGCGGCACGGTGGCACAGTGGTTAGCACTGCTGCCTCACAGCGCCAGAGACCCGGGTTCAATTCCCGCCTCAGGCGACTGACTGTGTGGAGTTTGCACGTTCTCCCCGTGTCTGCGTGGGTTTCCTCCGGGTGCTCCGGTTTCCTCCCACAGTCCAAAAGACCTGCAGGTCAGGTGAATTGGCTATGCTAAATTGGTTAGGTAAGGGGTAAATGTAGGGGTATGGGTGGGTTGCTCTTCGGCGGGTCGGTGTGGACTTGTTGGGCCGAAGGGCCTGTTTCCACACTGTAATGTAATGTAATGTAATCCACACAGAGAGTCACCTAAGGTGGGAATTGAACCCGGATCTCTGGCGCTGTGAGGCAGCAGTGCTAACCACTGTGCCACCGTGCCACCCATGACATGAGTGATGTAAGCCCAAATTCTGGAAGTCCCTCTGGCACTTTCTCCTTGTAAGATAATTCTTAAGCTCTTTGATCAAGCGTTTTTGTCATTTGACTTCATATCTGCCTACATGGTTGTTTGGACTCGTACCTTGTTTTATCATGATCCTGTGAAGCACCATTGGATATTTCATTATGTTAAAATGGCTATATGAAATAAGTTTTTGCGGTGATATTTGTTATCATTGTTTTCTTTTTTAAATCTTGTCAGCAAGGATTTGGACTAATCAAGTTGATATGATGGCAGATCTCTGTTCTTATCTGCACAATATGTGAAGCAAATGATGATGAAGGTGATAATGAAAATAAACAAAAGAGGATTGGGGCTGTTTGTACAACATGTGTTGTACAATGTTGAGATTTCTCCCTTCCCCTGTCAGTTGGTAAAATATATTATATATCTCCAAAAAAAGCACCTTTCTATTGGTGAAAACGGCATTGATAAATGACTTGTCTGAATATTGCAGTCCCCTAGTGTGATAATCCTATTTTCTAATTCAGATTTTGAGATAATGAAAACTGAAGTGTACAGATTGCAGTTCCTTGGACTGTAGATTGCTCTGTTAACACCTTTTCTCCTCCTCGCATCAGACCTTCACACCCCCTTTTGTCAATTTAGCAGTGTGTTTCATGCAAGTCTAAATCATAATAATAATAAAAGTACAGCGATGTGTTTGTTCATTCTGTGATTATTCGCATATTGACATGCGCACCCTTTCACCATGCACCATTAGATCGTCAATGAATAAAATCTCCAGTCATGTTCAAACTTTTACAGGTCCAGGATATATTTGATCATTGATTGTGTTTTGTGGCTGTTTTCCTGTGCTTATACCTGTAGTTTATCTCGCTCTCAGTCCTGTGTACTAATAGCGTTGTTATAATGTGAATTATGTAAAAGCGCTGGTTCGTTTAATCCACACCCTCTCCCCCCTTCTCGGTTATTTTTATGTATCATATACAATTTAGCATGAGATACCTAATTACATGTCTAAAAATTGACATTTTTTTTCTGTGAAGCGGAGACACCTGCTGATATATCCTTTGCCTTCAGACAATCCACTCTGCCCTAACTCAAACTAGTCTTCATAGTTAGAATGCAGAATGCTCGCGTCTTTGCACCATCACGATTAGTTTCTAAGTGTCAGTGAAAAAAAGAATCCATTCGATAACTACAACGGGTTATGTTTTTGAGATTCGACAGTCAAAACGAATCGCCGTTTTGCTTTGGGGAGGTGGGGGGGAGAAATAAAACACAGGAAAGGCGATAGTGCACACTGACTCGCACGCTGCCACCCTCTGGTGTAGCAAGACGGCAGACGAGTTGCAGTACCGCTACCGTCCACTGGGCCGGCCGAGGAGCAGCAGTGAGCTCACTGTGCCGGCTCTGGGGATCTCCGCGACCGTCACTCACTCTCTCTCTCTCTCTCTCACACACACCGCGGGAAGATGGCGGATTGCACGCTCACGGACGAGGACTTCTCTTTATTCGTCTTCAACTACCTGACAGAAAACGCAGAGTCTCAGGTAAGGAGCGGCGCTTCGCTTGCCTTTCCTTGCATGAGAGTGGAGCCGGTTCCTAAGCGCGGCCCTGGTTGGAGGTGTTTCTATCCCCCTCTCTTGAAGCGGCTAGCCGGCTCTCTCTCTCTCTTGTCTATCTCTCTCTTTCTGCAAAGTCCTGTTTGTGTTGGAGAGGGAGCGCAAGCACCGGCTTCACGTGCTCGGAACCCGAGGCAGCACCTGAGCGCCCGCTCGCGCCCTGGCTGCCTGGTTACCTGCTGGTTGCCGGGTTACAATTGTAGCAAATCCCTCCAAGTGTCAATTGCCCGGGATCGCTTCATTCATTCATTCCGGACACGTGGGCGCACCAAGTTACAATCAATCTCGTCTCGACTCTCCTTTTTGCACTGAGCCCCGCAATCGCTTTCCAAAGTGCGTCTACAGAAGAGGCAGCGTGAGGGAGAAACAGAAAGGTTGGGATGGGGGTGACAAAATAAAAATCAGCAACTTGTACTCCGCCTAGATGCTTCATTTCAGGCACAGTGTTAAAAGTCAGTTTCCTGGAGAATGAGGGCAGATGAAGAACAACATTTATTTCTTCTTTCCATGTTCTTGTATAACAGGGAAACAGATGGATTCAACAGGAAACAGTCTGAGAGCTTGCGTAACTTTGGGAATTACTTAACATTTAATGCACATGTAATAGATCTAGAGCAAGGCAGATGACGGCAGCAAACTCCAGTTGGGACCACTACAGAATGAGTGACATGTTAGAGCCGCCTCGTTATTTCTTGCCCAAACTCGCGCCGTCCTCTTCCTAAGGCGCGATAACACTGATTAGTATTTTCTTCCAGATTGTCGGATAGGGGCAGGCGTCCCGAATGCTCCTGATTATGTAGTTACAAACTTGAGCAGTCTCTTGCATGTGATTTATAATAATGCTTCAAATTACATACCGTAACGCTGAAAGGGATTTTTATTTTTGTATGTTTGTTTGGAATTAATCATATTGATTCCTCCGAAGGCAAAGTAAACCTTGACAAATATGAATAGTGTTTCTATAGTATTAATGCTAATATACATTGCGTGCAGCCTGCGAGCACGGACTATGAAAAGCTGTTTGATCATGTGTCACATGAGGACTTACTGCACCGACCAGTGCTGACGTCTCCACTCTACTCCAGCGCTGGGAGGCGAGGATGAACCCCTCTGCCTCTGCGTTTCTGAAAACACTCGCCGCACATCTTAAGTAACTTGACCACTTAAAAGCATTTACCCTGCAGAGGTGTAAAAATAAAACACTTTGTTTATCGAATGTCAGTTGTAACTACCTGCGGTTATTTCAGATGTTCCAGCCTGGCTATTAAAGATCATTTATTTAGAATGGCCTGGTAAACTTAAAAGCTGTATTATCGCGCTTCGCAAACAGTTATGGCTAATATAAAATGACAGCCAGCAATTCCATTGCCAATCTTGTATTTTTTTTGACACGTTCTAACTTTCCAGTGTCTGGCCCGATCTACTTACTGTATTAATATAGGATGCACCAAAGCTCTTTAATGGATCACCTCAGTGTGACCCTTGACACTGCCATCTAGTGCTACAGAGCTATTTTTGGTGATAGTTGCACAGGGTTGTAATACCAGCTGAGAGAAGCAATGACAATATCTGAAGAGGTTTCTTTTTGGAACGTTCATGTTAATGTAAACTCATTACTGATATAGGGATAGTAACAAAGTCGTACAGTGAACAGGAATAAGCAGATTCATTGCCCTTCATTGTTTTGGGCAACGTCCTCTACCTGAAATTTCTATTACATAATCTATTGACAATATTGCTCCATAGGTCAAACATTGCATGAGGGTGAAATCTTTGGTAAATAAATTACATTGCTGATGGTTTCCTCATGATCTGTTGATAAACTGTTGAAAAACATTTAACTTTAAAACACATTGCAACCACAATTTTCTTGAACAGTTCTTGCTATTAAAGACTGGGTACATAACCTGTATATTGCTGAACAAAACTTTCCATGTCATTTGAGTTCATGCTAAAGCTGTTTCCCAGGAATATCACAAATGGGCACAGAACTTGGCGTGGGCGCAGCTTCTGCGGAATCAGTCAACTCCTTCACAGATCTGATTAGGAAATTCCAACGGCTTATCCACAAGTTTTAATTTTTACCCCTTGTGATAGTTTGCTCTCTTACGGGCACACCACACAATGTATTGCTCCCAAATGGGCCAGGTTGTGTTCTGTGGCCCTGCATTAATTAAAAAGGATCCAGAAACATGTCTTCATTCGTTGCGCTGTGTTTATCTATTGCTGCCAACATGGAAAGTCTGAATAGTAATGTGCAACTGCAAGAGAAATTCAACTTGCTGAGGAGCAATGGGGGAGAAAAGCAAACACTTGACTTTTGGAACTGTTAGAAAATGTGATTGTAAAGGGGCATGATTTTACAATAATTAGTAAAGTATGCTTATGGACATTTGTCCGGGGCATTAGATGGACCTTATTTAGCATTACAATCCATTCAGTTTCATCTCTTTGCTCTCAAGTGGTTTCCTTGGAGAATGTTGACCCTAATGTAGCTTACAGCGCTTGCAAGAAAAAGCTGGTCAATGCTTGAAATCCCAGTTCTTGTTGCAGTAAAGATGGATTATATACATATGACACACGTTAATTCAAAAGCTATGTCTACGGCCGAAAATAAACCAGGTAATCTACAACATTGTGATAAACAGGGCCGCCCCCCCCCCCCCCCCCCCCCCCAGAAAATGAACAGGATTGCATCATCCTTTTTTCTCAGTCATTAAGTGGGTAGCGACTCAATTGCACAGCAATATTAAAATTAGAAAGATTCAACATCCCTTTTCATAATCTTGACTAGTGGGCTAACTCCTCTCCACCATTCTTCAAGTTGTGAAAAGTTGATGAAGAGTGCAGTAATGATTTGTAAATTAAAAATAAGGATTTTGACTTATGTATGCCAGCAACAAGAAGTCAGTGATGGTCACTGGCATGATGAATTATTGAAATGTAGAATGTTGAAATATGATAGTGAAGTTCTAAAACGTTCTGAGAATAGCAGCTACTTTAAAAAAATCTATGTATATTTTATATAACTCAGTGTATTTTATGCTGTTTGTCTAGGTTTGTCAAAAAGTACTGACACAACTATTACAATGCAGTGTAAATTCTCCCTTGGGAGATTGATTACAAGTCAACCCAGTAATATATGTATAACACTAGTAGTAACTGCATTGGCAACCGGTTTGTCTACTGCTTAATAAAATATTATGCAACCATTTTCCTCATTGAGGTCATTTACTTTGAGAAACAACATTGATTGCATTGCTGTTTAAAGCTGGATCACACTTCAGCTGAGCTGAGATGGAATGGATTAATATTTTAAAGATGGCACAAGGTACGTCCTGCATAGAAGTGACCTCTGATAGCTTAGTGACGTAAACAGGAAATGCTAAGAGAGCTGTTTCGCCAAAGTACAAACCTTGTGTTATAATTCTGCAGAATCAAATTTGCTTCTGTGCAGTCAGCAAGAATCTCTGCATGCCCTACTTAATTTACCATTAAAGCAGAAATTTGATCAGTTGTAAGCAACACCAGTAGGGGGCCTAGGAACTATAACACTACACTCGAGTTATTAGACTAGATCTAGATCAAACAATGACCAAGAATAACATGCAAAAAGGGATTGTTACAACTTTTGCTTATTTTAAAAGCATGATAGGTAATAGCTTTTAGAAACAACATTTTATTTGAAGTGTTTTGTTTGTACTCAATTAAACAATTATGGTTTGCTTATCTCCACTGATATACAAACTTTTATTTGTTCCTTTGCTCATGAGTAAACTTTAACATTGTGGCAAGTTGTTTTTGATGTGATATCTGGAAAGACCAGATGTCTACATCACAGAGAAACAAAACAACTACTACCACTCTTGTGTCATTCAAGTGAAATGATTGAAGGACAAGATAAAAAAAAATTGATTTGTTTGTCCAACTTTCAACATAGCAACCTTCAGTATGAATGGTATTAATTCAAAATACAGGAATGGTATGTGAATGTCTTGGACTTTCTGATTATATCTGTAGAAAGTTTAATATTTCAGGACCAGAGTTAACCATTTGTTATCACTTGTGGCTCTGTTGTGATATTGAGTTGTCTGAAGTGTTATGATGTTGTATCTCATCTATAATTAAACATACTTCTCAGCTTGCAATATCTGTAGTGCTAAATGGTGCCAGATGGTAGGAGTGTGTATAGACCAAGAGCAGTCTCTATATTTGGATGGCAGCTTGAAAATGATAGTTTTGAGGAGCATGCTACAGTTTGGATTTTGTAATGCTTTATCCAATTATTAATATCTTGTGAGGCAAATGTTGATAACTTGCTATGCAACAACTGAGGTAAGGTGAGTAACTCCATGCATCAGATTTTAAAAATTCTTTCATATTGTGTGAATATTGTGAACAAGGCTGACATTTGTTGTCCATCCATATTTGCTCCTAAAATGATGGTAGTGAGCTGTTACATTGAACTCTTACACAACTCACCTGGTATAGATACACTGCAACACTATTAGGAGGGGGGGGGTTCCAAGATATTGACCCAGCGATAGTGGTGGATGATAGTCCCAAGTCAGGAGGATGTATGTTTATGAAAAAAACAACTTATCAATTCATTGACAAAATGTGGGTATTGTTGGCTAGGTCATCATTTATTGCCCTTGAGTAGATAGTGGTGAGATGTCACCTTGAACTGCTGCTATTAGGGAGGGAGCACCAGGATTTTGACTCGGGGATGATGCAGGATCAGTGATATGGTTGTAAATCAAATTTGGTGTATGGTTTGGAGAGGAATTTGCAGTTGTCGCTGTCCGTATGTATCTGCTGGTCTTCTTCATTTGGGGTGATGGAGGTCATGGGTTTGGAAGGTGCTGTCAAAAGAGCCTTGATGAGTGTTGCCCTTTTTCTCTTAAGTGGTACAATTCCATTATTTGGAATGTGCTTTTGTTCATCTTGTATGCAAGATGCTTCACACGGCTGTACATTTGTATGATGGGGAGTGAAAGTTTGAAGTGGTGGATAAGGTGGTGATCAGGTTGTTTGTTTTGTCCTTGATTTGTGTTGAATGCCTTGAATGTTGGAGCTGCACCCATCTACAGGGCACAAGTCAGGAGGACAATTGGGGAATAATTCATCACTTTCCTGACTTGTGCCTTGTGGATGGTGGACAGATTATGGGGAATCAGATGGTGATTTCACGGTAGTCGCCTCCTTAGGTAAGTTTGTTTGAGCTGTAAGTGACTGTATTGGCATCTGTGGGTCTTCTGAAAGTGTAAAGTATGATAAAAGATTGGTGTGTAAGTTCACAGGGCTGGCACTTCATGTTATTGTTGGAGTTTGGGGAAACAACAGCTGTGCCAACTCTGAGTATGTTGCCTGTTACGTGATTCCTAGTCTCTAACCTCCAGTTGCTACAGAATTTATGGCTAATAAAATTCAATTTCTGGTCACTAGTAAATCCGAAGATGTTCATGGTGGAAGATCCAATGATGGTAATGCTGTTGAATGATGAGGGGAGATGGTTGGATACCCTTTAGTGGAGACAGTCATTGTCTGACTCTCGTGTAGTATGACTTTTGCTTGATCGCAGTGACTCAACACAAGCGATGAGTCTTTGCCAGAAGGAATAATATTATTTTAAATGAAAGCATCCAGCCATTTCAGTGGTTGATAACAGATATTTATCCATTAAGGTATGGCTATTCCTGCAAGTGATCAAGGGAATCTGCAGCCACTCCTGATTATTTTTAGGAATTTTATTTTCCTCTGTTCCTTATTTGTGCATTGTTAGACACATCGAAGCAAGGAACAGATGTAGGCAATTCAGCAATTCAAGCCTCCTCCTCCATTCAATTTGAATATGACTGATCCTCTAACTCAATGCCATATTCTTGCTTTTACTCCATGCCCTTGATGCCTTTACTACCTTAAAAATAATTGTTCTGGTGAGCATTTCTCTTTGAATATTGCAAAAGATTGAGCACAATAAAAAAATTTCATTTTGCCTTATATCATATTTACTAATATAGAAAAATGAAGGATTCATTTTGCACAGCACCAACAAAGCTAACAACAATGTATATTGTATCTTTAATATTGTGAGCAGTACCAAGGCACTTATTTGGAATATTGCCAAACAAAATTACCCAAAATTCGGGCAGGTAACAAAACCTGGCCAATGACCTGTATTGTAATGGAAGAGAGAGGCAAAGAGATATGAGGAAAGAATTCCAGAGCTCACACCCCTGATAACTGAAGGCTGAATTCTGCCTTAAAATCGGGCTGCCTCAAGAGGTTAGAATTGAAGGAGTTGACTGAAGATCATGCAAGATTGTAGAGCTGAAGGATATTAGTAATTGGGAGAGTGTGGTCATGGAGAGAATTGAAAACAACATAGGAATTTTAAAATCAAGCCATTGCTTAACAGCGAATCAGTGCAAATAGCAAGACCCTGAGTGATGGGTGAACGTGACCCATGTGAGTATATTTTCCTTTAATTCCTATAATACCAGCAACACTTCACATTCACCTTGATATGAATACTCTCAGTTGGGCTGTGCAATAGATTTTAAATAACATGCTAAGGTTGTGAAACACACTTTGAAATTATCTTAGAGGAATTACTACATCAATACACTGACAGACAGATAGGTTTCAAAGGTCAGAGAGATCATTGAATCCATAATGAATTCTCAAATGTTCTTGAAACAATTTAGAGTAATGCATAATGTATCATCTAACATAGTCACAGAAACATAAGTTGGGGTATTTTAAGTGAATGCCATGATACTTGAATGACCACTTGCTGAAGCATTCCAAGCAAGTAATATAAATGTTGTTTTCTACGTTTGTTAAAGGAAGCTGAATTGAAAATAGTGAAGAATACAGTGATCCATCTGAGATTGCTTGATAAAGAAGGTTTTAAATGTTTGGATAGAAATGCAGGCAAAGATAAGATTCAGATTTGTCCCTGTAGCTGCACACCCTTCCCTCTGCCACCTCTCCTCCAACATCCTTTGCTCTCCCACTGTGCTAACCTCC
Source organism: Chiloscyllium plagiosum (assembly GCF_004010195.1). Taxonomy (NCBI): domain Eukaryota; kingdom Metazoa; phylum Chordata; class Chondrichthyes; order Orectolobiformes; family Hemiscylliidae; genus Chiloscyllium; species Chiloscyllium plagiosum. The sequence continues at coordinate 49,840,767 of NC_057723.1, forward strand.
ATTCCCAGCCCAAGGAGCCCATGCTAACTGCTGAGATTAGAGACAAAAACCAACCAATCTGCTTGGCCAGACGCTGTCTGGAGTCAGAATTTCTCCAGCTTGATTGGTGGAAATCTCATCTCCAGTCAGTCATTGCAATATTAAATTGCACCAGGGTAGCCAATACCAGCAGGCATGTGTTCCCACTGAGTCTAGAGGTGGTGAGGTGGGAAATCTCAACAGCTGGGAAATCCTGATTAGATACTGGAAAATCTCCCATTAACTTTGTTTCCTCCCGCTTCAGAAAGAGTTTCTCAAAGGCAAATTGTTGCCTTTGAGAATTTAAAAAATTCACTCTTGAGATGAGCCATCACTGGTTGGGCCACCATTTTATTGCCCATCCCCAGTTGTCATTGAGAAGGTAGTGGTGAGTTGCCTTTTTGAACCATTGCAGTGCGTGTGTTGCAGATGGATCCATAGTGCTACAAGTGAGAGAATTTCAGGATTTTTGCCCAATGACAGTGAAAGAACGGCAATATATTTCTAAGTCAGGATTGTGAATGGCTTGGAGGGGAACTTGGTTAGCACAGTATCTAGGTCTGAAGAATTTTGAGACACATTTGGTCTCAGTATCTGTTGCAGACTTGTGTTTATGAACATGCTAAAGTGATGGACCTTGAGGGAAGTATCTATTCTGCTGATCCACACCATTGTGAAATCATATGCATCAGAGTACTTAAACTTCCCAGCCCAGATCCACGAGTTTTGATAGGAGGAACAGAAAGTAACAGATACAAGATAGATTATCTGGGAATTGGAAAATTTTTGTCTGTTCCCTTTGGTAATCAGAACTAATCCAGGAGGTAGTAGTCCTGACTTACGTCAAAAGCCTCTCTAATTTTTCACAATGATCTTCACACCACCGAAAACCAGGTGCAACTGTCAGAAATACAGTTAATGAACATTTCCTGCATAAACCAGCAAACAGTTTGCACAAATCCAGTAATCGCTGGCAAAAAAGTCACTGCCAAACATCCAAACTTCTAAATCTGAAAGTATGATATCTGATTATCACTAAATTATTCATAATTGATCTCCATATACACAATTTATTCCCTTTACTGTTTTACATCCTAATCAAATTATTCAACTTTTAATAAGTACAGAGAGCAAACCCATTGACCTGTTTTAGGGGTAATCATTAAACTCGGTTGACTAGTTGATTAGAACGTGGTTTAGAATAATACCAGAAGCGTAAGGTTTCTCCCAATGCCACTGAGGTAGACTTGGGGCCTGCCTACTCACCCTGCCGTTACCATATTGTAATATTACCTATTGGTCAACAGTCTATGAAAAATTGAGGATGTGATTTGAAGAATGGGATTGAGTCATTATTCACATTGCATCATAAAAGTGGCCTCATGTCCATGCTGCTTTTGAAAATAAATGTGATTTCGCTTACCTAGGCATTTTCCATAAATATTGGGAGCCAATTTTTCTTCTTTCTCCAATACTGTTGTCAAAGCCAAACTGATAGTCTTTCTAAAATTTTGTTGCAACAAACTAACATACAGTTTTTGGAAAAGACAAAATATGTATTTTTTAGTGAATATTATGTGTAGGAGCAGATTCTTCCTTCCTCATATTTAGCCAGTTGCACAATAGATCTAGGAGATTGAGACAATCGTTGTTAGTTTGCTTTTGGCATTTGGTACAGTGGGTGTATTGTGGTATGAACATGTGACTGACAGCTCCTTAAGTTTGGAAGTCTGTTTTAGCTGTGCTATAAAAGTGTTCTGCATGCAGTTTGATCATGTGCCTTATGAGCTGAGAGGCCACACTTATTCCATATATGTTCTGGCAGACCAAGGAATCCTAGATATCTTCAATAATTCTTTCCACAGCTCTTGCCTCCATTTTTGGTTGTTTTTCACATACATGCCTTTGCTGCATGCAGGCTCGACTATTCCAGTGCACTTTTGGCTGCTGTCCCATGTTTTTACCCTCCGTAATAGTAATCCAAAATGCTGCTGCCTGTGTCCTTACTTGCAAGTTCATCCTTGCCCCTCTAATCGCTGATGTGTATGGGTTTCTGATTATGCAATGTCTGGATTTTTAAAATGCTCATTATTTTTAAATTACTCCATGGTCTCACCCCCATCTTTGTAATCTTTTACAGACCTCCAGCACTCTGAGATAGTTGATTCTCAAAATTTGCTCCCTTAATATTCCTGATTTGAATTGCTTCAATTGCTTCAATTTGAATGGCCATTCTGCCTCCATTTGCCAAGGCTCTGAACTCTGGATTCCAGCCCACCCACAAACCTTTCCCCTTGTTTTCTCCTCTTTCCTCTTTTAAGACACCCTTTAATGTCAAACACTTTTATGAAGAATTTGGGCAGCTGCCTGAATATCATCTTGTGTGGGCCTCTGTGTAAAATGTTTCTTTGGCAGCTCTCCTGTGAAGTAGCATGGGACATTTTGCTACTTCAAAGGTGCTATAGAGCAAGTTGTTGTTGTTCTTGAACTTTTATACAGCCTATCCATTTTCATTTAACTGCACCTTTGTTAAACATGCAAACTCTACGCAAATCTATTTTATAACATGAAGCTAAAGTGTGCTTCAGAAAATGTTTTGGGAAGTGATTATTGCTAGTTCATTGATTTATTATTTTTAAAAGTAATGATTTTCAACCGTATGATTGCCATTGAGATACATGGGTGGGCACCTGGACATTTAAGACCAAGAGTAACTTGACGGCAGCAAAGAGAAGAAAATAACAAAGTCTTTATTTTCTCAATTTCCTGATACATTCTTGTTAGTTAGTTTCTTCTTGGGTCTCCTGGTCACTCTTTTTCTTGTTTTTAGGAGTGGGGACAAGAATGGATAATCTGTTTGTAGTTCTCTACCACTACTGCTGTGTAACTCCCTGTAGAGTAGCTCCGTTCAGTGTCTTTGCTCTGTATCTCTGCCAAATATGTTAACTATGAGCAGGAAGTCATCAAGTGGAGGAATATTTGATTTGAATCATTCAACAATGTACTGCAACACAAGATTGCTATATTTCAAATTATATGATGGACACAGTTTCTTGCTGAGTACTTTTAACAAAACCATGCCTTTACCAATGATTTTAAAATCTGCTATTAGTGTCTAATGCTATGGATCACATATTGAATATAAAATGTCATTTCTGCACAACAAACATGATTTACATGATTTATTAAATGTATTTGTTCCTTTCAAAGTTGTAAGGTCCCTGACCAAGAGTCCATTCTCCATGCCATTCAACTTTTGGATAGTTATAACTATTGTGCAGTATAATTAGACAATGTTATGATAAATGATGAATGTTTGTCATGTTTTATAGTTGAAATTCTCTTCATTAATGTGACCACTGTGAAATTTTAAACTGTAAGAAGGTTAGTGAAATTGAATACTGATGGTTGAACCCACCTTTAGAAGACTACTAAGAATTGACAACGAACTCATCAATATTATTGACACCCTGAAAACAAATGGAAAAGTAAATTGTTAGGTTTGACTGCACTCATTTAGGTTTACGCACCTAATCGATTTTTATCTATTTAGCGACAGTGTCTGCACTTCAAACTAATTTATTGCATGTGAGGTAGTTTTTGGATACCTGCAGGGCATAATAAGGTGCTATACAAATGCATGTTTGCACAAATTAATTTTATTGTTAGGATTATTTTCTGATGAAAGGTTAGCTGTCACCACAAATGTTTCATTGTGTCAGATGCTGTCTGGTTATAGCTATCAGACATTCATTAAAAGAGCATTACATTGAAGGCTTAGCGTATATTTAACAGTTTGACATTGTATTACTCATACTGTGAAAATCTGTTGTGTAATTTTTCCATAAAGTAACATTTGTTGCCCATAAAATTATCTACCTGGTGGTGGATGTATTACAGAATCAGAACAGACAGTGATTGCTTTTGTTTCTGGCATTTCCAGTAAATGTCTGTTAAGTGCTTTGACTAGCCATTTTCCTAGACATAGGATTCCTCCAGTAAAGTATGTAGAAATATGCTTTTAATGTTTTCACTTTGTCGATCCTCTCCGGAACGGGCCTAATCATGATTGGATAGTGACAAAAACAGAAATTGCTGGAAAAGCTCAGCAGCTCTGCTAGCATCTGTGAAGAGAAATCAGAGTTAATGTTTTGTGTCCGGTGATCCTTCCTCAGAAGGATTGCTTGCATGCTTTGCCACAACATCTCAATAACCTCCTCAAGTTGCACAACCCTGAGGTCTCTGTACCTTCCCTATTTTGGCCTCTTCCACATCCACCAAGTCTTTAACTACCTCCGCACTAGATTTGGGTACCTCTCCATTAAGCTTCTCTGTCACTGTACCTGCCTTTCTTCCTTTCAGACACTTAACATACATCTCGCTGCCTGCCCTAATATCTCATGTGGGTTGATGCCAAGTCTTGTTCGATATGAAGTGCCTTTGAACATTTTACCATTTTAAAATGCTGTATAAATGCAAACTGTTGTTGCTACATCACTGACTACTCTCCAATCTCAAACTAGATTGTGTATTGATTCACTTATGTTCCCATAGTTAAATAACAAAAAACTATTCTTGTTCTCATTCAAGTTCTGAAAATCACAGGAGAGGCCTGCAGATGTGAACCAAGAGTGAGACCTCGGGCATTCTTACAAAAGTCACCCAAAATGCTGAGTAAATTATACCAATGAAATGAGTTATTGTTTTGGAGGTGAGGCTTAAATTTTAATTTTCCTATCCATTACATCATGCTGAACAATTAGGTATTTCCACAGGGCCGGAAAAGAAGTTTTCTTATTTTTAAATGCTCACTTCCTGCAAATAGGAAATGCTATAATAGCTTAAAAAACTCATTCTGTTCTTCTAAGTCACTGTGGTTTGTATTTATGCTTGTTTTTATATATATATTGTACGAAAAGGGGAAGTTGCTAATATTGGGAAATGGAACACTCAAGTCAGTATCAACTGACAGGTCAAAAGGAGCACAAATAATTGTTTTTAAATTCATTGATGGGATGTAGGCTTTCCTGGCAAAGACAGCATTTATTGCCATGCCTGTACAATGCATTAGCTTGCCAGGTTACTCAGAGGACAGTTAAGAATCAAACTCACTGTTGTCGGTCTGGAGTCAAGTATAGTCTACAGCGGGTTAAGACATAGATTTCCTTCTCTAGAGCACATTAGGCAGTTTGCTGGTCATTGCTTATGCTATCATTTTCCAGATTTATTTAATTAAAATAATTTTAGTTTTCCAGCTGCCATGGATTTTAAATTCTCATCCTTGGGTTACTAGTCCAGTCACAATGTATAAATCAGATCAACGCTTGCACTTTCAGAAACCCACTTGATATTTTTGTATTGCTCAAAACTGTCCTTTGACATTATTAAGAAAATCAAAATTAGGTGTGATTTGTTACTAGATCTATGCCAACTGACAACTAAGGGAGGTGTTGGCATACTGGTAATGTCTCTGGGTTAGTAATCAAGAATCCCAGACTAATGTTCTGGGAATATGAATTCAAATGCCACCATAGCAGAGGGTGAAATTTGAATTCAACAAAAACTCTGGGGTAAAAGATTGGTTTAAAGGCGACCGTGTTGATTGTCCTAAAACCCATCTGGTTCACTAATGTCCTTTAGGGACAGAAATTTGCCATCCTCACTTGGTCTGGCCTGCATGTGACCATAGGACCACAGCAATGTGGTTGGCTCTTAATTGACTACTGGGAAATTGGGGATGGGCATCCATATCTCATGAGCAAAATAAAAATCCACTAGATTCAGATTGCATGAATTTATTACACGTGAGACCTTCTATCCCTGACTGGCACCTAAACCAGTCCAATATCTAGTTTTGCTTGTGCAAAATATTTTTCAGAATTTCAAATAACATTATTCCTGTAGTGATCTAATTCTTCCACAAACGTTTTCGTTTTTTGTTTGTTGTTTTTATTATTTTCTCCTTTAGCTCATATTTCTAAGAGAGCCTGTCATGAAGCTTCTAAACCTGGGACTGATAGCATTTATGAACAGGCTGCTTTGTTGAATGTTAGTTACTTGGCTGGTGACCAGTTCTTTTGGCCCTGTACTCAGAGAGAAGCTTTAAATTTACTGTGTCCCTTACAACCATTTGTTTAGGAGCTTGCTACAATGAAAGTAATGGTATAAATCCACATCAAACCATAATTATGAATGCAAAGTCATCATTTGTAATGCCATTATTTCATAGGAACAAAGGTGACCCTTTTAGTCTTCTTTCTTCATTCAGTTAGATCATGATTTTATCTCCACTTTCTCATCTTTTGATTCATATCTCTTGATACCCCTACTTAATAAAAATCTGAAATTCTCAGTTCCACATTGCCAGTGTCCTTTGCCAAAGAAGAGCTTCCTCAATTGAATTCTAATCAGCCTCTCCCTAATTTCAAGTTGCGTTCTTTCAGTGTCATTGATTGTTACTGGATAGTGTGATTCAACTACTTTCATTGTTCCAGCATTGATAGGAACTTGAAATTTGTGCATCATGTGTCTTTAGAGAAATATCGTGATTTGGTGAATGCCAAGAATGCTATTATAATAGTTGGTTGATGCGACACCGGAGTGCTTGGTCGTAGGAGCTTGCATCGAATGCAGAATGAAACCAGTAGACCAAGAACTATATAAGCATTAAAGGACTACTTCAAGATTGGCATTTGCAAGAGTTTGCTTCTGATTTTCTAAAAATAAAAGTATTATCTAATGTATGGGAAAATAAAGGACTGTAGGAAAGGGGGTAATCAGCCATGGATGTCTAAGGAAATAAGGGAGGCTATCGAGTTGAAAGATAAGGCATACAAAGTGACAAAGACCAGTGGGAAACTAGAAGATTGGGAAAACTTTAAATGTCAATGGAAAGCCAGAAATAAGCTATAAAGAAAAGTAAGGTAGATCATGAGAGTAAAATAGGTCAGAATATAAAGACATTTAGCAAAGGTTTCTACAAATATATGTAAAATGAAAAAGAGTAGCTAAGGTAAACATTGGTCCTTTAGAGAATGAGAAGGGAGATTTAATAATGGGAAATAAGGAAGTAGCCGAGGCATTAAACAGGTATTTTGTGTCTGTCCTCACAGTGGACGACATGAATAGCATGTCAGTAATTGATGATAACGAGATTAAGGTAGGTAAGGGCCTAGAAATGATCATCATCATGAAAGAGGTGATGTTGGGCAAGCTAATGGAGTTAAAAGTAGACGAGTCTCCTGGCCCTGATGGATTGCATCCCAGGGTGCTAAAAGAGATGGCAGGAGAAATAGCAAATGCACTGGTGGTAATTTTCCAATATTCGCTGGACTCTGGGGCAGTTCCAGCAGATTTGAAAACAGCAAATGTGACTCCACTGTTTAAAAAAAAGACAATAAGCAAAAGATTGGCCAGTTAGCTTAACTTCTGTAGTGGGGAAAATGTTTGAAACTATTATTCACGAAGAAATAGCAAGACATTTAGATAGAAACTGTTCCACTGGGTAGACACAGCATGGGTTCATGAAAGGCAAGTCAATTTATTGGAATTCTATGAAGACTACGAGCGCAGTGGACAATGGGGACCAAGTAGATGTAGTGTATCAGGATAGCCATAGATATTAGACAGCGACAAACACAGAAAATGAAAAAAACTTGACCTCCAGAAAAAACTAAACAAACTTACACAAAGTAACAACACTGACAGCACAGAAGCATGGATAAAAAAAACTTGTCCGACTGACCCTTAACAGACACTGAAAAAGCCGTCTTAG
>NC_057723.1:49849058-49870264 GCF_004010195.1 Chiloscyllium plagiosum
AAATGACTGCCAGATTACTCAGACTCCTTGGCATCATGGTAGCCCACAAACCCACCAACACACTAAAAAATCAGGTAATGAACTTGAAAGACCCTATACTGACAACCAGCAAAACTAATGTCATTTACAAAGTACAGTGCAAGAACTGTAACAAACACTACATTGGACAAACAGGCAAGAAAACTACCACTAGGATACATGAACACCAACTAGCCACAAAGAGACATGACCCTCTCTTACTAGTATCCTCACATATGGATGGGGAAGGACACCAGTTCGACTGGGACAACACATGCATCCGAGGACAAGCCAAACAAAATGTGCACGAGAATCCCTAGAAGCATGGCATTCCAACCGGAACTCTATCAACAAACACATCGAGTTAGACCCCATCTACCACCCACTGAAAAAAGGAACAGGAGATGACTTCACCACAGGAAATGACATCACCAACCCAAAGAAACCCAAACTATAAATAGAAAGCAGGAATTTTCAGCATTGCTTCACCTGAGGCCCACTGAAGATGTTACCTAGTAGGGTAACGAAACATCTGGAAATGAACCTTTCAGTTCAGCAAGCAAACCTACATCCAAAAGTGTATCTGGATTTCCAAATGGCATTCGACAAGGTGCAGCAGAAAAGGCTGCTGCACAAGATAAAGTTGCATGGCATTACGGGCAATGTATTAGCGTGGGTAGAGATTGGTTAATCAAAGGAAACAGAGAAGGGATAAATGAGTGCTTTTCTGGTTGGCGATCAGTGACTAGTGATGTGCCTCAGATCAGTTTTGGGACTGCAATTGTTTACAATTTACGTGGATGATTTGGAGTTGAGGACTATGTGCACTGTGTCAAAGTTTGCGAACGTGTGGTAGAGCAAAGTGTGCAGAGGACCCTGAAAGTTTAGAGGGCAAAAGTCTGGTCAGTGGAGTACAATGTCAATAAATGTGAAGTCATCCATTTTGGGAGGAGTAACAGGAACAAGGGCTATTATTTGAATGGTAAAAAATTGCAGCACCCTGCTGTGCAGAGGGAGCTCGATGTCCTTGTGCATGGATCACCGAAGGTTGGTCTGCAGGTGCAACAGGTAATTAAGAAGGCAAGTGGAATTTTGTCCTTCATTGTTAGAGGGATTGAGTTTAAAGGCAATGAGATTGTGTTGCACCTGGACAGGGTGCTGGTGAGGCCACACCTGGAGTATTGTGTGCAGTTGTAGTCTCCTTACTTGAGCAAGAATTCACTGGCACTGGAGGGGGTGCAGAGGAGATTCACTAGATTGATTCCGGATTTGAGAGAGTTTGCTTATGAGGAGAACCAGATTAGACTGGAACTATATTTATTGGATTTTGGAATGAGTGGGGATCTTATGGAAACATATAAAAATATGAAGAGAATAGATAAGATAGAAGCAGTGGGGTTGTTTCCACTGGTGGTGAAACTAGAACACGAGTGGATAGCCTCCAAAATTAGGGGGAGCAGATTAGGACTGAATTGAGGAAGAACTTTATACTAGAGTGAATCTGTAGAATTCCCTGCCCAGTGAAGTAGATGAGGCTTAAATGTTTTTAAAGCTACAATAATGTTTTGAATAGTAAAGGAATTAAGGGTTATGGTGAGAGAGTGGGTAAGTGAAACCGAGGCCACAAAATGTTTAGCCATGATCTTATTGAATGGTGGAGTGGGCTTGAAGGTTCTCTTGTACTTATGCATTGTAAGATCATTCTGGGGAAGTGAATTTTTTTGGAGTGGGACATTGAGACTTTCTTATAAGAGGTTTTATTTGGAGAAAAGTCTTTTTTCATGGCAAATTTAAATCTAACAATAGGTGTTTGAACATTTATAGACCATACACTTCGGTGGGATGTAACCTTTTCAAGTGCATGTGTTCAGGAAAGGAATCTTCTGGAAACCATTCATGGTTTATTGTTGATTACTAGATATTATAATTTACCTGCTATTTTATCACTATAACATATTCATATTGTACTATAGGTAAAGATGTCACAAGCATTTTTAAATGACATTTACTCAATGTATTGGATTTATAGACCTCGATGTTTCAGTCCACATTGTGACCTTTGCTCTGTTTGTATGGTCTAAGATGGTGACTCTTTTTTTCTCTAATTTACGTTGAAGGCTGAGAGGGAGAGATTTTTGAAACTGAGATAGCTAAAGAAATTCCATTGGTGGACATTGTCTAAGAAAAGAGACCTCCGGGCATTTCCAATTATATCTGATCCCAAGAGTTAATTTTATTATGGTTCAAGCATTTTTCATTGAAGTTTGAATGCATTAGTAGGAGCTATAATGTACGCTGAAGGTACTCGAGCAAGATGTAAAATAACTAGTACTCTACAATGGCATAAAGAAGGTCTCTCAAATAGCAAATGAAGAAATAAAGAGAGAATCTGCTTCTGGGGATTTATTTATTTTGGCCAAGTCAATGGAAGCACTTTTTGCTCTTCAAATATTTCTGTTGAATCTTTTATGTCACAGAGTCATACAGCATGGAAGCAGACCCTTCGGTCCAACCAGTCCACGGTAGCCATGTTCCCAGACTGAACTATTCCCACCTGCCTGCACTTGGCTTATATCCTTTTAAATGTTTCCAGTTCGTTAACTTATCCAAATATGTTTTAAATGTTGTAATTGTATCTGCGTCTCCATTTCCTGACAGTTCATTCCACAAACAAACCACTCTGCGTTTTAATAAATTAACCTCTCGTCCTTTTTAAATCTTTCTCCTCTCTCACCTTAAAAATATACCCACTAGTTTTGAACTTCTTCATCCTAGAGAAAAGACCCTTGTGTTCACCTTATCTATGCCTCCTCATGATTTTTATGAACCTCAATGTGTTCACCCCTCAACCTCCTACACGCCATTGAAAAATGTCCCTTCCTTTACAGTCTAGCTTTGTATCTCAAACTCTCCATTCCCAGCAAGATCCTGGTTAATTTTTTTCTGAATTCTCTCCAGTTTAATAATATCCTTCTTATAATTGTGCAGTTCTGTTTGCACTATGTAGAGAGGAGCCTTAATTATCCTAACGACGCGGGTGGGGAGTATTTTGTCAGATAATCAAATGTTCGGATAATCGAATGCCGGATGACACAGTTTAGCCACACATCGGGACCATGCAATCTGGCCGGATAATCGAATGCTGGATAAACAAGGTTCCTCTGTACTCCAGAAGAGGTGTCACCAACGTCCCGTACAACTTTCTTAACCACCTTGTCTACCTGTGACACAAATTTCAATAATTGCGTACCTGAATCTCTAGGTGTCTCTATTCTTCAATGCTATCCAAGGCCCTATTTTTAATTATATGTCCTGCCCATATTTGTCCTAGTAAAATACAAAATCTCTCATTTATGGATGTAGGTTTGCTCGCTGAGCTGGGAGGTTCATTCCAGATATTTCATCACCCTACTACTATGTAACATCTTTAGTGGGCCTCAGGTGAAGCAGTATACATGATTCCAACTTTCTATTTATATGTTTGGGTTTCTTTGGGTTGGTGATGTTATTTCCTATGGTGATGTCATTTTCTGCTCTTTTTCTCAGGGGGGTGGTAGATGGGGGCTAACTCTGTGTTTGTTAATAGAGTTCCGGTTGGAATGCCAAATCTAAATTAAACTCCATCTGCCATTCCTCAGCCCATTGACCCAATTGATCAAGCTCTTTTTGTGGTTTGTTACCACCTTCATTTTCCACTACATTACCAATTTTGGTGTCACCTGCAAAGTTATTAACCATGTTGAATATTCTCTCATCTAAATCATTTATATAAATGACAAACAAAAGAGAACCAATGCTGATCCCTGTGGAACACTGCTGGTCACAGGCCTCCAGTCCAAAAAACAATCTCCCCACCACCACTCTCTGTCTCCTCACATAAAGCCAATTTTGTAACCATTAGCAAGCACATCCTGAATCCCGTGTGACCTAAGGTTACTAATTAGTCCTGCATGCAGAACTGTACTTGAACAGACAGAAAAGGTCATATCTTAACTATTTTCTAGATGGCACCTTTGAGATTGCAACACTTCAACAGTGCACTGAAATGTCAACGTAGTTTGTGTTATAGCCACCTTGGTCAGAGGCAAGGGTACTATCAACTCAGCCAAGCTGTCAGCCTAGAACGGGTACAGAAACAATTTATTAGTATTTTAAAAGCTGGAATGAGCTATCATCGGTAGTAGTATCTGGTTTACAGTGTCTGTTTAGAAATTTTGATCAATGTTTTTACTCAAGTTAGCAGTGATCGTTGATTTTTCAAAAAATGTGATGGTAACCCTTCTTATCCACAACCTTAACATTAGTAGAAGTGCACGCTTGCAGTTTATTGAAGTTCAGTTAGCAGAGACTAAAAATGAGCCTAAATTTTTCATTTGTACCAATCGGGTGCATTCAGATTAATGATATTTTGTAACAAAAAGGAAATTGTGGACTCTAAACAGTAACAAATGGAATAAATTAGGTATTTAAAAAGCAGAAAATTTGTGGTTGACTGATTGCAAGAGTGGCAGTGTAGAGGTGATCAATAATAAAGTCTGTAAAGCACAAGCAAAGGTATAACTTATATCTTTGAAATAATTATTCATTGTAACAGAAGGCCGTATTTTTGAATCTTGCCATTCTGGTAAGTTTGTTTTACACCCATCTTGTACTTGATCAAAACAATGAACAAGATGTGGATGCCAATATATTGTGTAGCATTTAAATTAGTACATTCTATGACTACAACTTACATCTCATAAAATTCCAAAGAAAAAATAACATTCATTCAGCAAATGATCTGTAATGAAGCAGTATCCAGGTTGTATGTTCATAGTCTTACTTTTATATGTACATAGATAATTCCTTTGCAAGAAATGTTTCAAGTTTTAAAAAGTTACTTCAAAACAGCACAGGAATGGACATTTTGGCCCACTAAGCCTGCATCAATTCCAATCCTTATTTAGACCCACTATCCCTGACTATCCACTCTTCCTATGCTTCTCATAATTTTATAGATCTCTATCACTACTCAGCCTCTGTTTTTCCAGTGAAAACAACTTAAGTTTATGCAACCTCTCCTAATTAAAGCCCTCCATTCCAAGCAACATCCTGGTAAGCCTTCTCTGAAACCTCTCCAAAGCATCCACGTCCTTCTCGTCGTGCACCGACCAAAACGTCACGCAATATTCCAAGTGTGGCCTAACTAAAGTATTGTATAGCTGTAACATGACTTGGCAACTTTTATATTCAGTGCCCCAGCAAATGAAGGCAAGCGCGTTGTATGCCTTCCTGACCACCTTATCCACCTGTGTTGCCACTTTCAGGGATCTGTGCATTTGTACATCCAGATCCCTCTGGATATCATGCTCAAAATCGTTCTGAATTTGATCTTCCAAAATGCATCACCTCGCATTTGTCTGGATTAAACTCCACCTGCCATTTCTCTGTTCAAATCTGCAGTCTAAATTTTTCCAGCTGTATCCTTTGACAATCCCCCTCACTATCTACAACCAAATTTGGTATTATCTGCAAACTCATTAATCAGACCACCTATATTTTCCTCCAGATCATCTATATATATATATTACAAACAACAAACGTCCTGGCACTGTTCCCTGTGGAATAGCATTAGTTACTCATCTCCATTCTGAAATGCACCTTTCCCCTGCTACACTCTGTCATCTATGACCAAACCAGATTTGTATCCATCTAGCTAGCTGACCCAGATCCCTTGAGTCTCTACCTTCGGTACTAGCCTGCATGAGGTGCCTTATTAAGTGCCTTACTAAAGTCCACGTAGACAACATCCACTACCTTTCCCTCATCAATCATTCATATTGTTTATTAGAAATGAGGATGAATACTCTAGGGAAAGCAGAGAAAATGACAAGGAGTGTTGTACTGGCATTGGATATTTAAAATAAAGAGTGAATTAGCTAGCAACTAAGTAAGTAGACGAAACAACTCTATTTCAAGGTGTTCCTTTATTTAAAAACAGCACAAAAGGGTAAACTGAAATGGCTGTTGTGGCACAGTAGCTGAACAAGTTGCTATCAAAGTATTTTAAAGCACAAATTAGCCACACAGGTCAAGAATTCCTCGCCTGTTCTCTGGCTAACCTCCTCTCCTGGATCTCCCGCAAACCGGAATGCCCAAACATATCGGTAACTGATGTCCGGAGAACTGAAACACACCAAGTGCACAGAGAAAGTGCATAATGTGATGGAAGGGAGCAAGCCAGCAGTTTAGTTTTGCAAATTGGATGCCTAGTCAGTTTGACATTACCTTAGTCTGCAACAAACTGCTCTGAGTGTTGCATTCTTCTCTGTAAAACACAAAGACATAATCAGAATCAGAGCATTAAATATCCAGTGCAATGGGATGTCAGAGATGTTTTAAACCCTCTTGTTGCTGATATACTGGTCCAAACACCGGATAGTCTTCCAGAAGATTTCTTGTCATCTTATCTCCTCACCAACATTCATACAAAAATAGATTTTCTTGTTTAAAACAATCTAGTTCAATCATAAACTTGTAATCACTCATTATGCTCAAATAAAGTGAATTCTTGTGCAATGTAATGTTTTTCTTTAGTAATTTTCTGGAATTTCATATTTCAAAACCAAAGCTTTTTGCTCCCCAACTCTGTCAGTAAAGTATTTATAACACAGTACTTATTGACTGCATTTTCATTCTCTAAAGAGTGCAAGTACGTAGTATATCTTCATCCTCAGGCCTGAGTTCTTATGCATGTAGATAGAATGCAGTTTTTGTTAGCTTTATATTTACTGTCATCTTGAATGTAAAATATCCATCTCACCAATTACCATTAAGTTTTTAATATATGGTTTAACTCGTACATGATTGGTTCAGGATCATTTGACGCAGATCATTAGTTCACAGCGCCAGAGACCCGGGTTCAACTCCCGCCTCAGGCGACTCTGTGTGGAGTTTGCACATTCTCCCCGTGTCTGCGTGGGTTTCCTCCGGGTGCTCCGGTTTCCTCCCACAATCCAAAAATGTGCAGGTTAGGTGAATTGGCCATGCTAAATTGCCCGTAGTGTTAGGTGAAGGGGTAAATGTAGGAGTATGGGTCTGGGTGGTATACGCTTTGGCGGGTCGGTGTGGACTTGTTGGGCCGAAGGGCCTGTTTCCACACTGTAAGTAATCTAATCTAATCTAAACAATTGTAAAATACTGGGGTATTCATCTGTTTGCTTAATTCATGAGAATTTTTTTTAAAAATCACATGACCTGCAAGTTTACATCAAAAAAGAACATTGATTTCAAAATACACTGTTGAAAGCCGAGTGCTTGGGATGAAACGTCACAGATCTATAAAATGTCATAACTGGCCATATTATTGTATTGGGAGAAAGTGAAGACTGCAAATGCTGGAGATCATCCTGATGAAGGGCTTATGCCTGAGATGTCGATTCTCCTGTTCCTCAGATGCTGCCTGACCTGCTGTGCTTTTCTATACCGCACTCTCGGATATTACTGGATTGGGTTAAACTGATTCACTCCTCTGCTTTATTCCTTTCACTTTGCCACTCCCCATTTTCACTTGACCAGTTGACCAACTAACACATCATTTGGAGGTATTAAATGAGTGCGAGAATGGGGCTGTGATGGGGGCAGACGTCAAAAAGAAATACTTAAAAATAATTGCAAATTCAATGAGAATTAAAGAAAAATTCTGCCCTCAGAAGGATAATTCTGCATTTGGATAATGAACATCTGGACAGTATTTCCAATGCTTTTGACTTATTGATTTATAGTTTTGGTTATTTTTACAGAAATTCTTTTTTTAAAATTCTCAACTTGCTTAATATCCATCAGCTCAGCTGGTTTTACTTGCCTTCATATGACTTGGCAGGTTTGATGGATGTGATAGTGTGTTAGTTCTTTGTGCTATTACTGTACAGATTGCTAGGAAGATAGGATCAGATAGCATTCTTCATAGCTTATTGATATTCAAAATACCAAATCTGTTGGAGCATAATAAAACAAGCATAATATCATAATATCACCCAAAAAACACATTTCATGTTGCAAAAAAAGAATCTGTCTGTCTAGATAAACATGAGGATCTAACTTGAAATATAACACACATTCAAAGTGTTTGACAATAGTTGACTATCACAGACACTGTCTAAAGATTTGATTTGTGCCAATATGATATGGCATTTTAGGTTGACATTAAATTTGTTGTGCGATAAAATGTGAACAAATATCAAGTAGAGCATGGGTTTTGTCATGTTTCAGGAGTTTATGGGAAATAGTCACAGTAAGAATTCAATGATGAATAGCATTTAAATTACTGTAGTTTAACTCAAAGTAGATTTGCAAGAAGTTTGCAATTCACTTTTGAACCTTGCAGGTTGAGTGAGTAGTTAGGAAGTCAAATACAATGATGGCATTTATTTCAAGAGGACTTGAATATAAAAGCAGGGATATAATTCTGAGGCTCTGTAAGGCTCTGGCCAGACAATATTTAGAGTATTGTGTGCAGTTTTGGGCCCCATATCTCAGGAAGGATGTATTGACCCTAGAGTGTGTTCAGAGGAGGTTCACGAGAATGTTCCCAGGAATGAAAAGCTTAACTTACGAAGAATGTTTGAGGACTCTGGATCTATACTTGATAGAGTTTAGAAGGATGAGTGGAGATCTAATTGAAACATACAGAATATTGAAATGGCCTGGACAGAGTTGGTATTGGGAAGATGTTTCCATTGGTAGGAGAGACTAGGACCCGACGGCACAACCTTAGAGTAAAGGGAAGATCTTTCGGAACGGAGATAAGAAGAAATTTCTTCAGCCAGAGAGTGATGAATCTATGGAATTCATTGCCACAGAAGGCTGTGGCAGCCAGGTCATTGAGTATACTTAAGACTGAGATAGATAGGTTCTTAGGTATGAAGTGGATCAAGGGTTATGGGGCAGAAGCAGTAGAATGGGGTTGAAAAACTTACCAACTATGATTGAATGGCAGAGCTGACCCAATGGGCTGAATGGCCTAATTCCTACTCCTATGTCTTATGGTCTTAGATGTTAGAAACACTGATGCAGATCATCTGATCAGATCATTTCTTGTTGTGTATCCCATAGACCTGTTCATGAAATTAAGGATGTCATTTCTGCTCCTGAAAGGTGCCTAGTCTACCTCAAATTACTCTGGAGTCATAAGGTATCTTAAACATTTCAGCAACAGGGAAAGCAAGCTGTTTCACACTGCTATCATGCAGTAGCAAATTGAATTTTCATTCTCCACTATTAGAATGCTGCAATCAAGCTAAAATGGGTATCGTGTTATATGAATTTCAGTGTTGGTTTGATGTTAGCTGTGTAGGCTGCATGTCTCATAGACTGGCGGATCATATGAAACTGCAAACAATTTGGAATTGTCAATTAGGCATGCAGTGTGGCACACTGCTGCATGCTAGAAGTGACATACAGTAGTACACAGTTCCCTGTTCTTTCTAGACAGAAAGAACTTGTACACACTGACTGTGTTTCACTCAACAAAATAGGTGGCAGATGTTCTATAGATCATTTCTCAGGGCAACACCTAAACCAATCAGAGTCAACTTAGCTGATTTAAAATGTAAGCAAAGTTTTGCAGTTAACTGTCAGTCATCATTTAGCAGGTGCATTTTCCATAGCAATGCCTTTAGCAATTAGACTCCACTTGCCAATCAATTAGCACTCTTCTCTCACACAGTACATATACAACCTTTACATTATTACTCTTCTCAATTGTTCTGAGGACTGCAAGATGAAAAGCTTCAACAAAATGTTTTATATTCTGCAATACCTGAGTTCTGTATCACTATATGGCTAATAGAAAATCATACATTGGTTGACTTATTTCCCTGCCCTCCCCCACTTATTTTGTGTAGTGGTTTCTAGTGTTCTATTTCAGTTAAAGAGGACATGTATCAAGTTTTAATTTGAAAGGTAATTGGTAAATTTTCCCACTTGTTGTTTGGAGATCTAGGGGTCTATCCCTCAAAGCATGATAGGCCATTATATTATCAGACACTGTGACAAATCACAGAATTATGAAGCAGTCAAACGAATAACCTTCCCGCTGTCAGGAAAGAAAGGACCATTTGAAGATGAGGAATGCTAGTTCAGGTCCCCTTGGTAAATCTAGCCAATGATGGAAACTCACTAGTTTCAAGCACAGAGTTGTTCATAATCTAAAGGTAACCTGGAAAATTTCAGTGAATATTATAATAGGGATTGTGTGATGTATTTTAATTGTTTCTCTCCTCCAGGAAGAGGAATCTAAAGTTAGTTCAGTTAAGATTCTGCTTGACTCTAACGTTTTTATTTCTATGCGTTCACTTACTTGCTATTTCTGTCTGGTAATGTATCACAAAAGTATTTTCAGAAAGATTTGAAAAAGCAGGTAGCAGCACATCCAAATTGAAACATACCAAAGATATCTTAAGATTAAGTGTTCTTTGATCATATACTTAAGTGCGTAGTAAAACAAACACAGTTATTGTTGTAAGGTGCTGAAGCTGCTTATGAGTCCTGTACCTAGCAATATTAAACCTGAGAATCTTAGAAAGAGGCCAAACAATTATTACTGTTATTACTGGAATGGATGAAACAGAATTTCAGTCTTTGTTCAGATATGTTGCTCCCAAACATTAACTCACCATCAAAACACATTTTTCCCTCCCTGCCCCTTTCAGCATTCCTCCATTGATATGTAGTTCACTCCTCAAATAGCCTGAATACTCCATCTGTCTCTTCCCTGTGGCATCTTTCCATGCAACACAGGAGATGTAACACCGAGTCTTTTAACTCTCCTAATCTCAAAGTCCAAGGCTCAAACATTTCTTCCATGTTAATGATTTATGTAAAATTCTTTCAGCTTACAGTCCAACACAGAACATATTGAACATAGAACATTACAGCACAGTGCAGGCCCTTTGGCCTTCGATGTTGTGCCGGAACCAATCTGAAGCCCATCTGTCCTACACAATTCCATTTTCATCCATATGTTTATCGAATGACCATTTAAATGCCCTTAAGGTTGGCAAGTCTACTACTGTTGCAGGCAGGCCGTTCTATGCCCTTATTACTCTGAGCAAAGAAACTACCTCTGACATCTGTCCTATATCTATCACGCCTCAATTTAAAGCTATATCAAATGACAACCAGCAGTGGCCCCAAAATAGATCCTTGTTGTATACCACTAGTAACTGAACTCCAGGATGAACATTTCCCATCAACCACCACCCTCTGTCCTCTTTCAGCTAGCCAATTTCTGATCCAAAACAGCTAACTCCCCCTCAATCCCATGCCTCCATATTTTGTGCAATAGTCTACTGTGCAGAACCTTATCAAATGCCTTACTGAAATCCATATACACCACACCAACTCCTTTCCTCTCATCCATCTGTTTGGTCACCATCTCAAAGAACTCAATAAGTTTTTTGTGAGGCACAACCTGCCCTTCACAAAACCGTGTTGACTATCCTTAATCAACTTATTCCTCTCTGGATGATTATAAATCCTCTCTCTCATAACCTTTTCCAACACTTTATCCACAACTGAATTAAGGCTCATTTGGTCTATAATTATCCGGGTTGTCCCTACTCCCCTCCTTGAACAAGGGGACAGCATTTGCTATCCTCCAGTCTTCGGGCACTATTCCTGTAGACAATGACCACATAAAGATCAATGCCAAAGGCTTGACAATCTCCTCCCTGGCTTCCCAGAGAATCCTAGGATAAATGCCATCCAACCCAGGGGACTTATATTTTCACACTTTCCAGAATTGCTAACACCTCCTCCATGTGAACCTCAATCCTGTCTAGTCTACTAGCCTGTATCTCAGTATTCTCAACAACATTATCTTTTTAATGAATACTTACGAAAAATATTCGTTTAGCACTTCCCCTATCTCCTCGGACTCTACACACAACTTCTCACTACTATCCTTGATTGGCCCTAATCTTACTCTAGTTATTCTTTTATTCCTGATATACCTATAGAAAGCTTTTAGGGTTTTTCTTGATCCTCCCTGCCAACGACTTCTCGTGTCCCCTCCCTGCTCTTCTTAGCTCTCTTTTTAGGTCTTTCCTGGCTAAATTGTAACTCTCAAATGCCCTTCACATCTCATCCTAATATAAGCCTTCTTTTTCTTCTCTTGACAAGAGAATGAACTTCTTTAGTAACCAACAGCTCCCTCGCTTGACCAATCCCTCCCTGCCTGACAGGTGCATACTCATCAAGGACACTCATTAGCTGTTCCTTGAATAAGCTCCACATTTCAATTGTGCCCAGCGCCTGCAGTTTCCCTCCCCATCCCATGTAACCTAAATGTTGGCTAATCGCATCATAATTGCCTTTCCTCCAGCAATAACTCTTTCCATCGCTAAAGTAAACATAACTGAATTGTGGTCACGATCACCAAAGTGCTCACCTATCTCCAAATCTAACACCTGGCCAAGTTCATTTCCCGGTATGAAATACAATGTTGCCTCCCCTTGTTGGCTTGTCTATATACTGTGTCAGGAAACCATCTTGCACACATCTACTATATTTGTTGCTCACAATGTAGTCTCCTCTACACTGAGGGCATGAAATGCAGAATACTCCCCTTCAATCTGCAAGCATGACTCCACGATGCTGGTGACCTGTCATTTTAATTTTCCACCTTGCTCCCATACTGATATTGTAATCCTTACCCTGCTGCCACTCTCTCAGTGAAGCTCAATGTTAAGCCTGAGGAACATTTTTCATTTTCCTGGTTTCCAGACTCAAATTGTGTTCAGCAATTTCAGAGTGTAGACTCTGACCCCTAGTTTATTTTGTTTGTTTTCCTTGCATGCTTTGGTTTTTACTCTTATTGTGCTAATTTATTTTATTCTCTTCAGATAACGACGCACCTACTCTATGCACATTTTTGTTATTTTGTTTCTTTTCCCATCACCGTTCCCTATGGTCCCTAAGGATATAATTCTTCTGTCATCAAATCTTTCCTGTCTTCCATCCAATCGCAGATGATCTTTTTGTCCTTACCCTAACCACCCTTGCTCCAAACCCATCACATTCCTAACTTTTCATAGTTCTAATCAAAGGTGATTGATCTGAAGCATTAACTCTGTTTCTATCTCAGATGCTCCCAATCCTGCCATTTCCAGTCCTTTCTATTTCTAACCCTGTGGCTAGATTATGTTCGCACCAGCTAGGTGTCAATTATAGCACAGTTTGTGGCACTATCATCTCTGAATGAGAAAGTTACACGACTCAAACATAACGGTTTAGACTGACAAACCACTGTCGTTTATGCCAAAGTGTTACAATCTTCAAAGTATTGTTAAAATAAATTATTATGAGTGACTGTACATCAAAAGTACTAAATAAAATCTGAAAGAATTGCAGATGCTGTAAATCAGAAACAAAAACAGAAGTTCCTGGAAAAGCTCAACAGATCTGGCGGCCTCTGTGAAGAGAAATTAAAATTAATGTCTCTGATCCAGTGAGCCTTGCTCAAAACAAAAAGTGCTTAGTTGGCTATAAAGCAATTTGGGTCATGAAATGTACCAATGTGTAGGACTTGTTTTCTATTTGAAACATTAAAGTAAAAAAGTGAAGAGGCCCTCTGTAGAGCATATAACTGTGCCATGCTGTGTTATCTCAATGTCATTACAATAATGCCGCTCTTAGAATATAGAGATGTACAGCACTGAAACAGACCCTTTGGTCCAACTCATCCATGCCGACCAGATATCCTAACCTAATCTAGTCCCATTTGTCAGCACTTGGCTCATATCTCTTTAAACTTTTCCTATTCATATCCCCATCCAGATGCCTTTTAAATGTTGTAATCGTACCTGCTTCCTCCACTCATTCCATACACTTACCACTCTTTGTGAGAAAAAGTTACCCCTTAGGTCCCTTTTAAATTTTTGCCCTCTCACCCTAAACTTATGCCCTGTAGTTCTGGACTCCCCTACCCCAGGGAAAAGACCTTGTCTACTTACTCTATCCATGTCCCTCATGATTTTATAACCTCTATAAGGTCACCCTTCAGCCTCCAACACTGCAGGGAAAATATTTCCAGCCTATTCAGCCTCTCCCTGTAGCTCAAACCCTCCAATCCTGGCAACATCCTTGTAGATCTTTTCTGAAACTTTTCAAGTTTCACAACGTCCTTCTGATAGGAGGGAGACCAGGATTGCACACAGTATTCCAAAAGTGGCCTAAGCAAGGCACCATGACCTCCCAACTCCTGTATTTGATGTTCTGACCAATAAAGGAAAGCATGCCAAATGCCTCCTTCACTATCTTATCTACCTGCAACTCCACTTTCAAGAAACTGTAAACCTGCACTGCAAGGTATCTTTGTTCAGCAACACTCCCCAGGACCTTGCCATTAAGTCCTGCTAAGATTTGCCTTTCCAAAATGCAGCACCTCACATTTATCTAAGTTAAACTCCAACTGCCACTCCTTGGCCCATTGGCTCTTCCTTAGCAATTTTGCCTGTATCATTAATGTTCTGTAACACAAGGCTAAAATATTAAACGTCTTTTATTGAGACATTCCATCTCACTATGGAGGCATTAGGATATTCTATATCTAACACATGGAATTATGATATCACAGAATGAGGCCATTTGGCAGATATCTGTGCCAGGCCTTCATAAAAGCAAACTACTTAGTGTTACACCCCATCTTTGTCTCATCCTCTTTTTTTCCCTTCTTAAGTTTATTGTTCAAACATAGGTCCTCCAACATAGGTTGACAGTATTCACTAAAACCAGGACATGCTCAAAATGTCAACTCTCCTGCTCCTTGGTTGCTACCTGACCAACTGCGCTTTTCCACACTGTTTGACTCTGATTTCCAGCATCAGCAGTGCTCACGGTCTCCCTGATCTACCCACCCAACTGAGCCAAAAGACACACTTCCCACCCACCTGCTGCAAATTAGGACTTTCTGATGCTGTGGTACAATATACTTTTACATGTATATTGGCAGCCAGGAGCTATTGATAGTGATAGTAAAGGCTTTTCTTCCCATAGGCTTCCATTATAACTTTCTCAGATAACAATCCAATTCCTTTTTGAATAACTTGATTAAACCTCGCCCCACGCCACACCTTAAGACAGTGCATTCCAGATCATGTACTCACTGCGTGAATAGGTTTATCCTTTTTACTGCTTCTTTTGCTGATTAAATCAGTTCTCTCTTGTTATCACTCATTCTACCAACAAGAATGTTTCTTTTTCTCAATTAGTTTGCCAGGCCCCCTTTGGGTTTGAATCCCTCTCAAATCTCTCAATCTCCTCTTCTCCAAGATAAACAGCCCCAATTTCCTCCTCTCTGGAGCTATTTGCATATCTGTTTTCTGAACTCTCTTTAATGCCTTCACATCTTTCTGAAAGTGTGACACTCATAACTGCACACAGTATTCCAGATGACGTTGAACCAGTTTTCAATACATGTTTAACAATCTTGTTTTTATACTCTATCTCCTGAAAAATAACCTTTAGGCTATTGTATATTTTATTAACTGGTCTCCCAACCTGTCCACCCACTTTAAATTTAATGTAACTATAAACCCAGGTCTCTCTGCTCTGAATTTCTTTGAGAATTTAGTCTGTTATTTTCATTTTCTTGCTGTTCTCCCTATGAAAGTGAATCACTTCACACTTCTCTGCGTTAAATTTCATCTGCCATTTGTCGGTCTATTCCACCAGCCCATTTTTCTTGTGATATGCTCACTATAGTTCACAATCCTTCTAAGTTTGTATCAGCTGCTTATTTTTAATGGTGTCCTGGATGCAAATGCTGAGGTCATTAACATATGTTCCGCAGAGCAAGGATCCCAACTCTCACCCCTTCTGAACTCCACTGCAAATCTTCCTCTCGTTTGAAAAATTCATTAACTACTGCTAGTCTTTTTCCTGTTACTTAACTTCAAAGCTACACACATTTTGAGAACAGTGACAAGTTGCACCACAGCATCTGAAAAAGTTCACAATGTTTTTGTTGAAAAACATCAATTTGCTCAGTCTCTCAATGTGAGTATATTCTTTTAAAAAAAAATTGGTATCCTGATCCTTCATTAAAAGCTAATCATCTCTTCTGTGGGCCATACTCTTCTCTGTGTACCAGGTTTTGTTGAAATCTGTCAATTTGTTCTTGAGATATGTTGTTTACAGATAAACAGACAAATGCAATTGGAGTGAAAACATTTCCTCTGCCCACCTTCAACAGTAGAGATAATAAGTCCATCATTATGAGCAAAGGTAATAACAGACTTTTGGTTGTCTGCTTGCAGTACAATATCTCAGCTACAGTGATGATAATGTGGATTCTGTAATTAAATTATTAAAGGAAATATTTGTGGTATTTTGCCTTCACAAAACAGAATAGTAAGAGACATGGAATTGTCAAGCTATATCCAGTGCAAATTGTCATGTTACATAGACTGCAATAATCTGGTTTTATCTTGCTGAAACTGGAGTGGATCTTGCAATTTTAATTTTATAGAACTTTTTTCTTGCTGATCTTGCCTGTCATTCAAGAGAGCAAAACATTATGGAGCAATCACAGGTGATGTCGTATCTAGAATAGTGATATGATTTCAAAATATTTTTTCCCTATCTCAAAGTCACCCAGTGATTGGATTGTGGCAAGTACAGTAATGTAGGTATTTTAATGACTGAACTTTCTAAAGTAAATTAGAAATGCAAAAGGGGATGTTAAATAATGCATTACAGTGTTGGAGAAATTAAAAATAACATATTTGTTTTGAATCTTTCAAGCCTGAAAGAGAAATAATCACTAACTTTAGATTATAAAACATCCAGGGCAAAACTAAAATAAAAATTCATAATTTGCACTTTGCCATGTTAATTTTTTGTTGGTCTTTGTTTCATTTATACATTATTGTTTCTGGTCTTGCCTATAATGACAGTTCTTTAAGTTGTCCGTTAATTATGTACATTGAAAATGTGAAATTTTAGATGTATTCATTTAGGTGTGCTGAGCAAACCGCATTTTCATCCAAGTAGGTTTTTCACTCAGCTCACACACTGACGTATTTCATTATTGTGGCAATGTTACCAGTCAGAAATAACTTAATTGCCTGATTCGATGTGTGTATTTTTTTTTAAACTGAACTAGATCTAAATTTAGTTCTGTGTCCTGTATTTATTTGTCACCCTGATTTTAAAAAAGGCTAATCAATTACTGATTTTAATCAGAGCTGAAAATGTGTTGCTGGAAAAGCGCAGCAGGTCAGGCAGCATAAACTGAACTAGATCTAAATTTAGTTCTGTGTCCTGTATTTATTTGTCACCCTGATTTTAAAAAAGGCTAATCAAGAAGCATAAGCCCTTCTTCAGGAAGGGCTTATGCCCGAAACGTCGATTCTCCTGTTCCCTGGATGCTGCCTGACCTGCTGCGCTTTTCCAGCAACACATTTTCAGCTCTGATCTCCAGCATCTGCAGACCTCACTTTCTCCTCACTGATTTTAATCAGTCAATTGAATGACCTCCATCATAACATCTATAGCATGTATGCATACAATGGAGTATGATCTTCTTTAATGCATTGCCCTAATCTCAAACTGACTTTCTTTCCTTAATTAAAATTAAAGATATTGTGAAGCAAAACATGAAAACTCTGCTGAAACTTGCAGCTTTCCAATTTATTATTTAAGATGTGTTGTCTTACATAATTTAAGGTCTTTGAAATTGAAGGTCCATATTCAGAACCCATATCCCATAGTCAAGTGGAATATGAGTATTTTAGCTTCAATAGTATGTGCAAGAGAAAAAGATTATTAATTTTACATGATTGGTGATGCACAAATTGTATGTCTGCAGATAGTCTGTAAAATCCTGTTCAGTCATCTTGGCCCTGAACTCTAAAATTCCCTCTTCCTTTAAGATGCTCCTTAAACTTGTCTTTTTGGCAAATTTTTTATTTGGTTCTGTGTGAATTTTTGTCTGATCATGCATCTGTTAACACACTGGGATGTTGTATGACACTAAAGGTGCTCAAAAATGCAGACTATTATTGGTTTATTATTTTCTTATGGAGTCACACAGCACGGAAGCAGACCTTTTGGTCCATCCAGTCCATGCAAACATAACCCCAAAATAAACTACTGCCACCTGCCTGT
This sequence comes from Chiloscyllium plagiosum, assembly GCF_004010195.1. Lineage (NCBI taxonomy): Eukaryota > Metazoa > Chordata > Chondrichthyes > Orectolobiformes > Hemiscylliidae > Chiloscyllium > Chiloscyllium plagiosum. The sequence goes on from NC_057723.1 coordinate 49,867,227, forward strand.
TCCTGGCCCATTTCCTTCCAAACATTTCCTATTCATGTACTTAGCCAATGTCTTTTAAATGTTATGATTGTGCCTACATTTCAGACAGAGGGCGGTGCTTGTATGGAATGAGTTGCCAGAGGAGGTGGTGGAGGCTGATACAATTGCAACATTTAAAAGGCATCTGGATGGAGATATGAATAGGAAGGGGTTGGAGGGATATGGGCCAAGTGCTGGCAAATGGAGTAGATTAGGTTGGGATATCTGGTTGGCATGGATGAGTTGGACCAAAGTGTCTGTGCCTGTGCTGTACATCTCTATGACTCTATCCAGCACTTCCTCAGGAAGGTCATTCCACATGTGAACCACCCTCTGTGTAAAAACAAATTTGGCTTTTTTAAATCTCTCTCCTCTCACAAAATGTGTCCTCTAGTCTTGTAATCCCCCAGCCTAGGGAAAAGGCTCCTACCTTATTTATACCCCTCATGATTTGATAATCGATTGCTGTACATGATTACATTTGTCCGAAGTGTAATAGTATTATTAGATGTAATTGAAGAAATTTACTAGAGTAAAGAACAAAAGTGAATATTAGACTTTTCTGAAACCACAAAACTTCATTTAAACTGAAGATAGATTATTTCTAAATAACTTGAAAAGCTAAATTCACTGGTAGACTATACTAGAGGGAGAAAGAATGAAAAACCTGGGAATTCCACACAGTGTTCCTATTAAGTTTTACAATGCAGGTTTGAATCAATCGAGGACTTTTTTTTTGCGTATCCAGTGACACCAGTGTCAAGATTGCAGGAAAATATTTAAGGACTTTAGGATTGAAACTGACTTACAAATTACAGGAGCATCCCCTTTTTAAAAAAAATTTTAAAAAAGCCTTCCTCTCAAGATTAGAAGAGAACACAGCTTTTCTCCTGCTAAGTTTACAGGTGTATTGCTGTCTGTAGTTGGGCATTAAACACATACTACGGTGTCAGCTGAGGTACCAGATTTTGATAGTTTATGGTGCCACCTCTTACTGGTCAACACAAGTGCCACACAGCTTCAGAAACTTAAAACATCTATAGATGGATGAGTACCTCAGGGAAGTAGTTGGACTCCTTGGTGAACTAAATGGCATCAAATAACAGATCAGCTTTTCTTAACCTTGTCACAATTGCAGGCCATGACAAGTCAATAAAAGAGGGAAATATAACATCGGAGTTCATATCCATGTCTTAAAGAGATTTAAAGGATCACCATGGGAACTCCAGCAAGAGTTGATGCTGACTGTGAGCACATCAGGAAAGTGCAAGCTACAGAGTATTTTTAACATCAAGTTCTCCACCACCTATCCCTATCAAGAAAATACTAAATGTATTTCAAACATTTCTTATACATAATTAAATATTTATTTCTCTTTTTTGCTCTCATTGATCCATTAATTTAATTCTCTTCCTCTAGTTGGAAGGTTCTCAGCTGGTTTCAGACATCAGACTAATCCTCGCATTCTGTGAATGTTTACAGTTTTTATTGTGAATATTGTTACATGGGTGTGCTACAATTGGAAACAGATTGAATCATAAAAGGAAAGTGCACATTATTTTCTGTATCTGAGAATCACCCAGAGAGTGCTCTGGGATCTCTGTGCAGAGACCAGGTTTGCGATTGCTTTGGGGAGCAACTCAGCCTGGTGTGGAGACCCAGAAAATAGGACTTTCCTGAGAAAGAAAATTCAGGACATTTATACTTTTTCAGATTACCTAGCTGGAGTATTCTCCTCTACATTTACTCTTCCTTGCGTCGTGGCATGAATCAGAGCACCACCTTTTGCAGTAGTATCTAATATTTAATCTTCAGTTCCGTTTTGTACATGCATACTGTACATTTGATTAGAAAACACTGTTTTAAATAAATTTCTTTAATTTACAGATGCTGATCAACATATTACTTATTTTTAAAAATATAAGTAATATTTTCCTAAATTCTTTCAGCGGTGTCTTCCCAGATGATTAATTGGCTTGTGATGTACATGAATCATTTTGGGGAATGAGCCCATCAGCCATAATGGCATCTGAGGCAAGGAAGATAAAAACACTCTCCAAAGATGAGACAGGCGTGGAATTGGAAAAGTCATAGAAGTCAAAATCTGGGGATCAGAGTTAAGTATAAATGTGTATAAGGAGGAAGACACTTTCAGGGCATGATCTTCCACAGAAACACCTCAGAAAAGCATTACAAGCTAGAGTAACATAAATGAAAGAAAGTGAACTATAGCTATATTGGTTAATCCATTTTACCTTGTCGACCTCGCACCCACGGACTAAGCCTCCAAAGGAGCTGAACTCTGACAAAGCAAACTTTTCACTAACTGTACAAGCACACTGCCCTTGGAATAAGTGATGATAGAGGCTGCGCAGCAAGCAGCTAGGAACTAGTTACTCAGACTGGCTGTTCATAAGATTCGAATGATTCAAACACAAGAATCAGAAGCACTGTAGCAATATTTGAGATTACCACGAAAAATAGGAATTATACTTAAAACCGAGGGAGACAGCAACAAAATGTATTGAGACATTAGACTTGAAGAATAGGCATGTAAATAGCAAATTAATCCAATATTGATCTAGTGTATTTTAATAGGCTGAAGCATTTTGCTTCTTGGAAATTGAGTTTAAAAATGGTAGAGACACAATGGATTTAAGAATAACAACACAGTTTTCAAAAACTCCATGAAAATGCAACAAACTACCAAGTTCATTTCAAGAGAAACAGAATTCAAAAATAGGGAAACTATGTTGAAATAGTACCGAATCTTAGTTAAGACCACATTGATAGTATGACGAATAATTCTGATTGTCATATTACAAAAAGTTTATAGAAGCACTGGGGGATGTTAAAAAGCAAATTACAAGATGATACCAGAACTTAGAAGCTATGTCTATCTGCAAGGTCTGAACTCTTTAGGAAAGATCTAAAGCTGACCTTTAGACATCTCAACTTATGGAATGCGTCAATTAGTCTATGCAGCCAAGATGTAAATTAAAGTGTGAAAGAGAGAAAAT
>NC_057723.1:49870292-49989643 GCF_004010195.1 Chiloscyllium plagiosum
TGAGGTTAGATAGAGAATGTAAGAAAAGAAAAATGGAGGACAGACCTTGTGCTGTTAAGGTCTGAAGTTGTGGAACTCAATGTTGAGTCCTGGAAGCTGTAAAGGACCTAAATGGAAAATGAGATTCCTCGAGCTTTTGTTGTGCTTCTTTGGAACATTGCAGCAGGTTCAGGAAAGACATGTTAATGCGGGAGCAAGGTGTTTATTGACATGGCGAGTAACTCTAAGGTCAGGATCATTCCTGTGGAATTTGCTCTTGATAAATGAACAAGAATTTTTAGCTTTAATTTTTAAGATTTGTATTAGTTACTACATAGTGATGATGGTTTTTTTTGGTACAACTGTAAGTTTGTTCTTAACTGATTATATTATAAAGAACTAAATTGGAGTAACTTGTAATCTGCATTCTTCCTCTGTTTTCACATTTAAAATTACTCTCATTATCTGGATAATTAAGAAGTTTTAATTTCATACAAAACTGCATTTGATATCTGACCATGAAGGCAAATGTGCCATTGAATGTAATATTAATTAGCTTTCTCCCAGACAATGTTCTACAGTTTGTAGGCCACATAGTCAGCTGTCATCTTCAGTCATTGAGTCTTTGTGATCTGCTTATTGCTCATTCATCCTATTGCTTACACACTGCATTTGAGGATTTGAGAAAAGCTGTCTTTACATGTTGTGCAGACACTTGAACCCAGTGAGTCTATAGGCACAATATTTATAGTTGTAAGCTATATTTACACAGCCAAGTACATCTAGAAAGTCAAAACAGTCATTGAGAGTGTCTTCTGAATATTCAGATTTTTTTCTCCTCAACTCTGGAAATTTATGTTTTTGGTATCTATATTATTCTATGATGTGTGCATTGAATAAGTCTGTATTATGTATTTACCATCATGTGGATTGTAACTGGAGTTAGGGAACAAAATGGAGGCCTTCAGCCCTGCAAGCCTTTGACCACTCTTTGAAAGATGCTTCTAATTTGTCCCATTGCCCTCCTCATTCTCCACTGAACTGCAATATTTTCTTTTCAAATATTAATCTCATTCATTTTTGGAAATTACTATTACATCTGCTTCCACCATCATTCCATGCAGTGCACTTTAGATTGTAGCAGATTGCTACATGAAAAAAATGATCTTCAACCCTACCTGTGAATATTTTGCCAATCTGTAAGCCTTACTCTGTATTGTCAGCTTACTGACCCTCCATCCACACACTTCCCCATAGAAGGTGAAAATGGAAACACAACTGAAAAACTGATCAGTTTAATGAAACTATAATAATTGCTGTTTCCCTACCACCAATAATGATTTCCTTTAAGTACAAGCTACACCAAATTCCCAATCTTTCCTTTCTTGTATTAGGTAATAAAGAGGGGAGGGACTGATTTAGAGAGATAATTGCGTACTGGTAGTGCCACTCAACTCATAAACCAGACCTCAGGCAAATTCTCCAGGCACATTGGTTAGAATGTCACATGGCAAACAGTGAAATTTGAATGCAATCCAGTCTGAAATTAAAAAGTAACCTGATGGCAAACTTGTAACTCCAGTGGTTGGAGTTATACCGAACGCAAAGGAAGATGGCTTTTGTTGTTGGAGGTCAGTCATCTCAGATGAAGAACATCTCAAGCTAGTGCCGTAGACGCAACCATTTCAACTGCTTCTCCATTCTTTTCCCTCCATCATAAGGTCAAAAGTGGGAATGTTCATAGTGCTGAATATTGTGCAATCATCAATCTGCAACTTCTCAAGACACTGCAGCAGTCCATGTCCATATGCAGCAAAATCTGGATGATATCCAGGCTTGGGCTGAAAAACAAGCAAGTAACATTTGCGCCACACAAATTCCAAACAATTACCACCTCGACCAAGAGAGAATCAAACCATCGTCCCTTGGTATTCAATGGCATTACCATCACTGGATCCCCAACTATCAACATTCTGAGGGATTTCATTGACTAGAAACTGAATGGGAGAGCCATATAAATACTCCTGGCTACAACCACAGGTTAGAGACTTGGAATTCTACAACAAGTAACTCACTTCCTGTCTCCCTTTTGCCTGTCCATCATTCGTAAGACACCTATCAGCAGCGTGTGGGATATACTGAGCGTCATGAGCCTGGATAAATGTAGCTCTAACAATACTCAAAAAGCCAATACTACCCAGGACAAGGCAGCCACTTGATTTTGGAGTCCTATCCACAATGTTCAACATTCATTCTCTTACTACAACCTACAGTGGCAGCAGTATATGCCATCAAGAAGATACAATGCACTAACTTACCAAGGTTTCATCAATCACACCTTCCAAGCCTGCAAGATCCACCATCTCAAAGGGCAACAGCAAAAGATGCAAGGTAATGGCATTAACTGAAAGTTCCCACCAAGTCACACAATATCCTGACTTTGAACTCTATCACCATTCATTCACTGTTGCTGGGTCAAAACCTTGCAACTCCCTCCTTAACAGCACTGTGAATGTCCCTACATCTGAAGGACTGCTGTGGTTCAAGAAGACAGCTCACCACCACCCCCTCCAAGTAAATCAGAAATGGGAAATAAATGCTGACCTAGCCTTAATGCCCACATTCAATGATTAGATAGAAAAAAAAATTCCAGCTTAGGCAACATTCACATCCACCAGATCAGAAATGGATGCTTACAGGCACATGAAGCACAAGGTTATTGAAAGCCATAGATGAAATGAAAGTAATTTGCAAGCTACCCTAGACTGTATTAATATAGGTTGATTAAGATAATGTATTACCTTTTCATTTGGGTGCGCAGTGGAGATTAAATTCTATCGTACTTACAGTGCAATGAGAAATCTGTCCGCAACTCAAACCAGTTGGCTTATCCTATCTTGCTTAAAGCTTTTCATTTGTAATGTAACATAAAGGAGGGACTGGATTATTTAGCATCCAAATCAGATTTTTATTATTTATTTAAAGGACATCACATGCTTCCATCTACACAATATATTTCTGCATAGAGTAAGTATGGAGTATTTTGAATAAGGATATTTTCTATTGAAATTATTTTAGCAAAGAACCATAAAATTAACATTCTGAAACAAAAAAAGAAGCATGCATTTGTTTTTGTTCTAACATGAAGCAGTTGCAACATTTGGCCTCCACTATGACAAGTATTTCCTCCCTGATGCCTACAGGGAATCACTGCCATTGCAGAAGTGCATTAAAATCCATGCAGATTATTCCAGTTTTTATCTGCAATGGGAATAGTGCCAAAATACATATCAATGTAAAATTTTGTAGATGTAGAAATGAACCGGAAATAGTGACAGAATACAGAACCTTTTAGAGAGATGTAACGGCATTGGTATTGCTAGCAAAGGCAAATACTTGGAGAAAGTGAGGACTGCAGATGCTGGAGGTCAGAGTTGAAGAGTGTGGTGCTAGAAAAGCACAGCCGGTCAGGCAGCATCCGAGGAGCAGGAGAGTTGATGTTTAGAGCATTAACCCTTCATCAGGAATGGGAGGATGGCCCAAGAGGGCTGAGAAATAAATGGGAGAGGGGTCGGGCTGGGGGAAAGGTAACTGGGAATGCGATGGGTAGATGAAGGTGGGGGTGAAGGTGATTAGTTGTGAGAGGAGAGTGGAGTGGATAGGTGGGCAGGAAGATGGACAGGTGGGACAGGTCAAGTGGGCGGTGCCAATTTGGACAGTTGGATCTGGAATATTGAATGAAACTGGTGAAATTGACATTGATGCCATATGGTTGGAGGGCCCCAAGGAGGAAGATGAGGTGTTCTTCTTCCAGGCGTTGAGTGGGAGAGGGAGTTAAAGTGTTTGGCTACAGGGCATTCAGATTGTTTGGTGCGTGTGTTGCAGAGATGTTCTCTGAAATGTTCCATGAGTTGGCGTCCAGTCTCCCCAGTGTGAGGAGACCATGTCAATAGCTATGGACAGAGTAGATGACATGTGTGAAAGTACAGGCAAATCCTTGTCAGATGTGGAAGGATCCTTTGGGGCCTTGGACTGAGGTGAGGGGGGAGGTACGGGTGCATATTTTGCACTTCCTACAGGGGAAGGGGCCTGGAGTGGAGGGTGGTTTGGTGGGAGGGCATGGACCTAACAAGGGAGTTGTGGAGGGAATAGTCTCTCCCGAATGTGGATAGGGAAATATATCTCTGGTGGTGAGGATGATGCGATGTATCCGGAGGTTGGTCTGGTGGAAGGTGAGGACCAGAGGATTCTGTCCTTCTTGCACATACTTGACAATGATCACACCATTATATGCTTTGGGAAATTATTATGGTTGTGAATCAACAATCATTCAAATGTTTCACAGGTTTATCATGAAAAATTGAGCCTGTGTTCCACAAGTATGTTTCCGTTCACAAGTAGTTGCAACGCCAAACTGGTGTATGGTAAACCTTTTTAAACCACCATGCCAAAAATGTACATATTGTTAAGATAAAATTCTAGCAAGTTTAGATATGCCATACAATTTTATTGTTGCATTTTATTAAAGCACAAATAGCATAGAGTTCTGAGGTCTGTTTAAATTTAGGCTTTTGATTTTTGCTGTCTTGACATGATTGCCCCACTACTTATGGGAAGACTGAGTGGGTGGAGCATGTATTTGGCAATGGGAAACCTGGATATACTGGGCAGAGGTTTTAACACATATAATAAGAATAGTCTCATCAGAAATTGTTTCTTTTCATTTTGCAGGCTAAAGACTAGATAGCCATAGTGCAGAGAAATCTAGAGCAGAAGGCTGTGTCAGGGGCCCTTAGAGAAAACCAGAGGTTTGTGATGAAAGGGAAGAGCTTGAACTCTTGGAGGTAGCAGATTTCTGGAGGGAAGCAATCGAGAGGAATGGGGCAGTGCAATGGGAAGAGATTTATGTGATCATTCAATAACAGGGAGAAATCAAAGTAGGAAAGTTGCTTTGAGGGATGAGGGAAGTATCCATGCTACTCCTGGCCCACAAGCATTGCTAGATCATTGCCTACTGGCTGGATCTGCTAATTTTCCTTAAACTGTCACAGTTCTAACCCATGGGAAATCTGTTCTCTAGCCATGCAACATAAATAGTTTTCCAAATCTGAGGAATGTAGGAACCTCATTTAAATATCACGGTTAAAGACATTGATTTTCAGGGTGGACTATGCAGAAGTGCTAAAACCATTGCAGTTAACTGGGAAGCGACCACACTCATGACGGGCTAGGTCAGGTTTAATATTTATAATGATTTATCCACACCTGATCTCTCTGACCTGTTGGCAAAACTACCCCCCTGTGTGCAATCAAAACAAAAAATCCTTTGCTTCAATGCTATAATGGTAATCTGAAGTACACACGCACATATAGGAGAAAATTACTAATAGACTACTAAATTTTAAATCACATGGTAAACGTTGCACAATGTAAAACAAATGTAAATGATTGTTCCAGCATGATTGGTCATAAAGTCAGCTTGGATTCCTGGAATTCTCTGCATGTGGAATACAGAAAAGGCCAAAGCTCATTCATACAACTTCCTCTCATAAAGAATGAGTGTTATTAAATTAATAGTTGATAGTCTGTTACACAAAACCTTTTCATCAGATAATTGTTTTAAAAGCTGCCTGTACTGAGATAAAGTTTAGCACACATTAAAGCTTTCAATCATCAATACACCAAAACTGTCCCTGTGCAGGATTTTAAATCAAAATAGCTCTACAGGATTGCTATGTTTTCATCTTCTACACTATCTTCAACAAAGCATAACCTCACTGATATCTGAATGAAATAATTTATGACATATTAAGAATCATGAAACAAGACAGCATATACAAGAAATGTATTTTGGCAAGTTAGGAATTCGAGTTGAGTTGAGCGCAGCTATTATATGACTGAAAGACTGAAATCTATTCTGGATAATTTCATGCTTGACACAAACAATGAAAATCAACTACATGAAACCATTTTCTCCTCATGAAAGAATGTCACATTTGAAAAAAAACACCTCAATCCAGAGATATTTTCATTTAGTACGGGGATGCACTGCTGAGACTGTATAAAGCTCTGGCTAGACCGCATTTGGAGTATTGTGAGCAGTTTTGCACCTGTATCTGTGCTGGACTTTGAGGGTGTCCAGAGGAGGATTATAAGAGTGGTCCTGGGAATCAAGGGTTTGTCATATGAGGAGTGGCTGAGGACTCTGGGTCTGACTTGATGTTCAGAAGGATGACAGGTAATCTCATTGAAATGTACAGAATACAAAGAGGCCTGGATAGAGTGGACACAGAGAAGATGTTTCCACGAGAAGCAGAAACTCTCCGAGTAAAGAGACAACCCTTTAGAACTGAGATGAAGAGAAAGTTCTTCAGTGAGAGGATGGTGAATCAATGGAACACTTTACCATAAAAGACTGTGGAGGACAAGTCATTAAGTGTCTTTGAGACCGAGATAGGTAGGTCCTTGATTAGTAAGGAAATTAATGATTATGGGGAAAAGGCAGGAGAATGGGGTTGAGAAACGTATCAGTTATGATTGAATGGTGGAGCATACTCGATGGTCCAAATGGCCTCATTCTGATCCTAAAAGTTATGGTGTTATTGTCTTAATGTAATTTCTTTCAAGAATACAACTTTGGACATTGGGGACCTGAAACCTGTGGTGCTTGTTCCATTATTGAAAGTAAAATTGTATGAAGCTTTTGGCATTTGTCTTAAAGCACTGAAGGCTAACGAGAGTGCACTGAAAATTATGTGAGTTTTTAATCAACATTGTGCAATCATCAATGAACGTCCATGCTTTTGCCCTTATGATGGAGGGAAAAGAATGAGAAGCAGCTGAAATGGTTGGGCCTATGACACTAGCTTGAGGAACTCCTGCTGGGATGTTCTGTATCTGAGATGATTGACCTCCAACAACAAAAACCGTCTTCCTTTGTGTTCAGTCTAACTCCAACCACTGGAGTTATATGTTTGTCATTAGGTTGCTTTTTAATTTCAGACTTGATTGCATTCACGTTTCACTGGTTAGAATCTCACATGGCAAACAATGTACTTGGAGAATTTGCTTAAGGTTCTGGTTTATGAGTTGAGTGGCACTACCAGTAGACAACTACCTCCCCAAATTAGTCCCTCCCCTCTTTATTAACTCAACAAGAAAGGAAAGATTGGGAATTTGGTGTAGCTCGTACTTAAAGGAAATCATTATTGGTGGAAGGGAAAGAGCAATCGTTATAGTTTCATTAAAACCATCTGTTTTTCAGTTGCGATTCCTTTTTCTATGGGGAAGTGTGTGGCTTCCACTTAGCAACAGACACTTTTTAATCTTCGACAAAAAGAAGAAACAGAAATAGGAAGGTTGAGAGCCACTTCCTGTTCATCGTCTAAGTCTAGCAATGCAACCATAACTCTGCAAAATTCTCTTACAGAAGCAGCCTGATTAATGGTTTGGTGATGATTTTAGGGACAGAAAAAAAAAGTGTTTTACTGTCTTTGAAGTCACCTAAGGTTGTACCCTTCATGTCTCTACCTTTATGACCAACATGCTGTCCCTAGGTGACAACATCAGAAAATATGGATTCAGTATCTACATGGGCTCAGATGATGCTCAGCCTTCCCACAGATTCAGTTGTGAGCTCTCTTTCCAATGGTACAAATTACCTCTTCTGTTTAATTATCCATTTCTGCTTCTGTTGAAACTCCAAAGAGTCTTTATTATGCCTAATATTACTGTTCTATAATTCTGTTGACTTGCTTCCATGCTCTAAGCTTCGATGCATCCCAGATTCTGTTTCTTAAATCATATCCTACGTGGAGTTGTACTTTGCAGTCACTCTTAGCCTTAGGAGAAAGTGAGGACTGCAGATGATGGGAGATTGGAGTCAAAACGTGTGAAGTGCACAGCAGCTCAGGCAGTATCCGAGGAGCAGGAAAATCGATGTTTTAGGTATAAGCCCTTTTTCAGGAATGTCCTTAGCCTGAGGCAGATCTTTATTTGCACCCAGTCTTCCTGTTCCTCCAATTTAAAATTCTTCTTGCCTGTTGACATCCTCTCATGGTCTTTTCTTCCCGCAACTCTGTGAATATGGCAGCTGTGACAACGGGGAGCAGTTGTGGGTGTTTGCTGCTTCCCCCAGTAGAGACCTAAGCTAACACTTACCAGTTAGTTCACAACCAATTTGAAGCATTTGTTTCTAGGGAAGTGAGTAAGTAAGATCTTTTTGTGATTGTCTGTAAAGTAATACACCTGATGATGGAAGATTGAAATATAAGTTGACTGTAAACAGGCTATGTTTTCAATTATCTAGGCAGGCCTGCTCATTGACAAACCTGGCGGTGTAGATCCATGATTGAGACAGTTCAATAATAGGCATAACGGTCTTATGTGGGCATGTAGCAGAAAGATTACTGGTGCTCTCGACTCCTGAGAGTGAGGTAGGGAGTTCAGATAGGCTTGACTTTAGCCAATTTGTATAAACGTTCTCTGCTCCAGTGTGTGCTAACAGGAGGGAGTATAGGGACGAGATATCCTAAAACTGCTCTGGTACCATTTGCTGGCATTTGGCCCATATCCTTCTCAACCCTTCGTATTCATGTACCCATCTGTTTCCTTTAAGTACAAATGAGAAAGGCGATGGAAAACAATCTTGTGTTCTTTTCCTGAATGGTAGTGGTTATTCCTCTTCTGTTGCTCATATAAGCGTCCCATTCACAATCAGTGAGGAAATGTGGTGTAAGGGCTGGTATGGAGAAATGAGCAGAGGACCTGCCCTTGGGCAGACCATGGCAATGGACTGCGAGTACAGCTCCATATCCCATTACTATTGTGATGGGATGCATATTCTGCAGATTGAAAGCTATTATAAAAGCACTGTGCAAATTTAAAATGTCAGAGTAGAATCATAATTGGATTATTTTAATTTTTTTTAAGTCAGTTGAAGTAATTAAAAGACTTTGAGTATGCAACCCAGAATTAGCTTTGATTGATTGGGGCAATAAATACCAATAAGTGTTACTGCCTGATAAAACTATTTTGAATAACTGGACTTTTGAATTCCTGACTTTTGCATTTGAAATCTTTGAATATTGCTCTGATAATGAGATTTTATGAGGTACAATTAACATGAATTTAATATATCACAAGAAAATCATTATTGTTTTGTTGTGAAATAGCTTTTGTTGAGTGTCTTTGCTGCAAATTAAAACATGCTAAAAAGTTGCAGAGCAAATAAACATTGCAACGGATTGCCTTCCTTGCAAACTTTATTATGGTTGAATTAAACATGGGATCTAAAATCATGACTGATATTTAAACAAATTACAGGTTACAGTTCATATTAATTTTGTTTCATTTCTAGGTGCAGCCTTTGGTGTATTTCCAATATTTATTGTGCAGCGTCAGGCAGACTCCTGCAGATTGGAGATTCAGGGAAATGACCATGCAGCATTGCAGGAAAAACTTGGGCATCGTCTGAGGAATAAATCTTTTAGTGCTTACCTGGAATAAAATGTCTCTGCGAAGATTGTTAAAAAAGCTCTAATTATGTGAATTATGATAGAAAGAAATGAACCTAACGACAAAAGCAAATTTTTTAAAACTTTCGCAATGTTTGATTTGATCATTCTTTTTCTGGCAGTGTGCGTTCAAAGACTCGTGGGTCCTTTGTCATATTCAGATTGTTTAATCAGCAGTAACATGAACCCTAGTGAAAGTTTGTTAATCAGTTTCCAGTGTTTTACAACATTTATATTGTAGTGATATGGTACAAAAGGGTAAACAAGGTTTACATATTTAGATTATTCCATTTTCTGGTGGTAAAATGCTCTAAGGTCATTGCATGAATAAAAGCCTTGCTCAGGAATATTTGGTTTGCGACAAAATGAAGAATAATAGATGAATGATATTAAATCAGTGTTACTGGGCAATTCTAAAAACCTCAGATGTATTTAAGTGATTCCTCAGTCTCTGAATTTTGAGATGTATTTCTGTGAAACAGAATGGACTGAATTATTCTTTATAGGACACACAAACTCAGTTAAATTAGTTGTTACCTGAAAGTCACAGTTTGTAACATTGCTCTTGTGATAGCACAAACCACAAAGTTGAGAGTTACTTTGTTTTACTGATCTTAGAGTGCTTTTGAAATGTAGTCATTGCTCTGTTGGAGCAGAGGGCATTATGATAGAATTGTTTCACAGTGAAGATGTTTGTGGAGGAATTAAAAGCCAAGTGTAACAACTTGCATTTACCTAACACCTTTAACAAAAAAAATTAAAAGATGATTCAGAGGTATGTAATAAAAGTAAATTTGACATGCAACTGAGGAAGGAGATATAAGAACTGGTATTGCTAAAATTTGCTCAAAAATATTTCTTTTCTGAAAGGTTATCTTTTTGCCATTTTTTCATATCCCTCTGTATGAACTATAGATCCCCAAGTCTTTTGTTGGCATTTATTGATAAATGTACCTAGAGCCTTTATAGTGATGGCACTAACCTAAGCGTTGATGGAAGCATACCTGTCAGTTGTGCTGCAGTCTATCAGGAATTAATTGAAATTCAGTGAAGTGCTAGCTATCTTGGGACCTATTGCAGTAGAAATGACTGAAACCTCACTGTGCAATGGACGTAATGCCACATGTTTCTTTCTGTTCATTGGATAATGATCATTTCATTACAGGAAAAGTAGGAGTAACCTTTTAATATGTTTTTAACACTGCTTATCGAAAGCTAAAGCAAACATTCCACAGTAGTGTACAGTCCTGTGTCATGTAATGGGTCAAAAGTTTAATGCAGGATTGCCCTAGTTAGATTATCTGATGAACCCCTCGGAAGGCCTGAGTGATATGTGAAGTCATACGTTCCAGGCGTTGACATGTCTGTAGAAATATATCATTTTCTTTTATTTGGCTATTCCTTTTAGTTAAAACACAATAACATGAATAGGCCGTTCAGCTCTTGATCCTGCTGTGGCAGTCTGTTACATTGTAACAGATGTATACTCTGTATTACTGTCTCTTGTCTGCATACTTTGATACCTTGCCTAACAGCCTTTTGATCACAGTCTTAAAATATTCAATTTGTCCAGCGTCCAAAGCCCTTTAAAGAGAATGCTGCAGAATTCTATCCTATCAACTCCATAATCATTTGAAAATGTATTTATAGTCATAGAAAAATGGACTAGGTTCATGCAAAAAAAACCCAAAGAACAGCTGGAAATCAGAAACAAAAACAGAAATTGCTGGGAAAACTCACCAAGTCTGGCAGCGTCTGTGGAGAGAAATCGTTCAGAAGAAGGTCATTGGACCTGAAACATTAAGATTAGATTAGATTAGATTCCCTACAGCGTGGAAACAGGCCCTTCAGCCCAACCAGTCCACACTGACCCTCCGAAGAGTAACCCACCCAGACCTAACACTATGGGACAATTAGGTCAGTAACCCTCTGACCTAACACTATGGGACAATTTAGCATGGCCAATTCACCTGACCTGCACATCTTTGGACTGTGGGAGGAAACCGGAGCACCCGGAGGAAATCCACGCATTCACGGGGAGGAATGTGCAAACTCGACACAGTCACCCGAGGCTGGAATTGAACCTTGGACCCTGGTGCTGTGAGGCAGCAGTGCTACCCACTGAGCCACCATGCTGCCCTTACATTAACTGTGCCTTCACTCCACAAATGCTGCCACACTGCTGAATTTTCCCAGCAATTTTTTGTTTTTGTTCCAGATTCATACAACTTGTCTTTATAAATCAATCATTTTAGCTCAGGGATCTCTGTGATGAATACAAGCTGCACCACTTACAGGTCTAATCTGTGCTGAGCTGTGATGTCTAAATGTCAATGCAATACTACAGATGGTTCTGTACAATCAAAGCTTAACTTCCCCACTTACTTATTCCAATGTCCTGGAGAAAAAGACCATTAGATTTTAAAAAAAATGTTTTAAACCTGTGCATTAGCTTTTAATGATGTATTTTTCACATGACCATACTTCAAAAGTTCTCAGTTGGCTGTAAATAACTTTGGAACATCCTGAGGTTATAAAAGGTGCTACATAAATGCAAGCTTACATTTTGTGTATGTAGACATCTATCCTGTTACATTGTTACAGTCTGCCATCTGTCCCCATTAATACAAGTTTTATTGTCTTTCTCATATTCAAAATAAATAAGTTGTATTTCCCCAATCTAAACTGCACCTGTAGTTTTACCCTTTCAGTTAGTTTTTGTTCATTTGGAGATTTTTATTTTCCTCCCATAACACACTGTGCCTCCTAATTTAGTTTTAACTAGAAACTTGAATATAAAACTCTCCCTTCCTATGTCAGATCATGAATGTGCAAAGTTAAATGAGCCAGAAATCTCAACATCTACACAGTCTTACAAGCCAATCTTTTACAATTTAATCTTTCTATTCTTGTCTGGTTGTCTGACTAATGACAATTATAATTGTGCTATCTTTCCTGCAGTTACTTCCCAGCTTGCATAATATTTCTCTTGTCTAATGGCGTATCAGACAAACTTGTGAGTCATTAGTACTGTACCTCAACACAAAAGTAGTTAGTTGTCTCATTTTCTTTCTTAACTTCCTAGCTTTATTGATACCATGATAATTTGGAAATTCAAATCAGTGGTAATTTAGTATAGCCAAATAATTTAACATGTGCTTCTTACGAACTGTCTCCATTTTATGCTCTAATCTATTCATTGTAGATTCAACACACATGATTTTTTAAAGACAAAGCAAAATGAAGTATTAATGATAGAATGTTTTCTGAATGGAAGTTTTGTTGGCTGTTTTGTTGAAATTTAGTTAAAGCAAGCCACGTGAAACTTACACAAAATTTGATTCGACATTTATAGTGTCAGAGTCATACAGCATGGAAACAGACCCTTCCATCAAACCAGTCGATGCTGACCATGGTCTCAAACTAAATTAGTTTCACCTGCCTGGGCTTGGCCCACATCCCTCCAATATTTTTTATTAGATGAGATTAGATTAGATTGTATTAGATTAGATAAGATAACTTTACAGTGTGAAAACAGGCCCTTCGGCCCAACAAGTCCACACCGACCCGCCGAAGCACAAACCACCCATACCCCTACATTTACCCCTTACCAAACACTATGGACAATTTAGCATGGCCAATTCACCTGACCTGCACATCTTTGGACTGTGGGAGGAGCCTCAGGCGACTCTCTGTGTGGAGTTTGCACGTTCTCCCCGTGTCTGCGTGGGTTTCCTCCGGGTGCTCCGGTTTCCTCCCACAATCCAAAAATGTGCAGGTTAGGTGAATTGGCCAAGTTAAATTGCCCGTAGTGTTAGGTGAATGGGTAACTGAAGGGGAATGGGTCTGGGTGGGTTGCGCTTCGGCGGGTCGGTGTGCACTTGTTGGACCGAAGGGCCTTTCCACACTGTAAGTAATCTAACCTTACTGATGTACTCATCTAAATATCTTTCAAACGTTGTAACTGTACTTGCATCCACCACTTCCTATGGAAGTTCATTCCACATACAAATCCCTTTATGTCTGTTTAAAAAAAAAATTGCCCCCATGTCATTGTTAAATCTTGCCCCCTCACCTTAAAAATATTTCGTCTTGAAATCCCTTCACCCTAGGGAAAGGGCCGGTGTCATTCACCTTATCTATGCCACTCATGATTTTATGAACCTCAATAAGGTCACTTCCTATACTCCAATGAAAAATGTTCTAGCCTTTCTAGTCTACTTTTATATATCAAAACGTCCAATCCTGTAAACATGCTAGTAATCTCTCCTGAACCGTCTCCAGTTTACTAATATCCTTCCCTGAAAGGGTAACCAGAACTGGACACAGTACTCCAGAAGAGGCTTTGCCAACATCCTGTAAACCTTAACATAATGTCCCAATGTCTATACCCAAAGAGCAAGTGGGCCAAGTGACTCTGTAAATACCCTGTCTCTATGTGATACAAACGTCAAAGAATTATGTCCCTGAACTCCGAGGTGTCTCTGTTCTATAAGTCCTGCCTTTTAACAAAATGCAATACCTTGCATTTATCCAGATTAAACTCCATCTGCCACTTTTCAGCTGATTGACTCAATTGATCAAGTTCTCTTTGTACTCTTAGATAACCTTTCTTCACTGTCCACTATATCACCAATCTTGGTGGCATTTGCAAACTTGCCAACCATGTCTTCCATATTTTCATTTAAATCATTTCTTTAAATGATAAGCAAAAGTGGACTCAGTACCGATCTGTGTGGAACACCGCTGGTCATAGGCCTCAAGTCTGAAACACAACCCTCTACCATTATTCTGTCTCCTGCTGTTAAGCCAACTTTTTTATTTAATTGGCAAGCTCAGCCTAATTCCCATGTTATCTAACTTTGCTAATTAGTCTACCATGCAGAACCTTGTCAAAGGCTTTACTAAAGTCTAAGTAAATAATGCCTAACACTCTGCCCTCATCAAACTTCTTGGTTACTTCTTTATTTGCCTACAGGCTGTTAATATTTACTCTTAGGCCCCGGCCTTACAGGGCCTGAGGGAATTCAGGAAGTGCAGGCAGAAAATAATGTGACAGGGTAGGTGGTAGTGTCCGTGTTAGGAGAATCCTGATTTAGAAGTCACCGTTAAAATAAGGAGTTGCCCATTTAAAGCAGATGATGTGAAATTTTACACTCAGATGGCTGTTGGTCTTTGGAATACTCTTCCTCAGAAGGCACTGGAAGCAATGTTTAGATCCAAGCTGTAAGGATTCTATGAATGTTTTTAAGACAGTCGTGGATAGTTTCTTGGAAAGTAGAAAGGTGAAATGGTATCGGGACGGGCAGTAATGTACAGTTGAAATTACTATCAGATCAGCCATGATCTTATTTAAATGTAGGAGTAGGTACAAGGACCTAAATGACTTACTCAAGCTTCTGAGTCAAATGTATGTTTCCATCACCGCTGGCATTTTGCCATTGATGGGTGGGCAACTCTGTCTGAGGCCAATATTAGGAGCAGGTGAACTCTGCCAGGAAAGTCAGTTGACCAGTATAACTTGGCTGCCACCATGTGGGATCAAAGTTTGAAGATCTTGATTGCCACTTATGGCTCACAGACGGCCATCCCCCTGCCACCCGTAGAGAGGCGATGGGGAAAGAAAAGCAAAAATGATGGTCTGTTACAGAGTTGCAGGCAGAAAAGATTAAATAATTGCAAGTTTAATTGTATATAAGCCAAATGGTAAAGTGAAAAAAAGTCTTCACTGACTGAATATTGCTGACTAAAAGCATGTGAAGGGTTTTAGAAAGAAACAACACTAGACCCAACTTTGCTCTACTAAGTTCACTTAGTGGCATATATGGCTTGTGTACAATATTGAAATGCTACATATGAGTGCAAATCAAAGTGTAACTTTTTCTTTGCCAAGCAGATAGAGAGCCTCACTACCATTACAAGAGGTCCAAATCCAAAGGCCCTGCGCTTGAACATGGTACCTCACATTTTTTGAAAGGGGTTGGATGGAGAATAGGGCTGTTTCTCATGCACATCCATGGTAGCTCATGGTAAAATGCAACTGCCTCAGGCAGAACTGGTTTTTGCTAATGTGATTGCCATGAACTAACTGAGAAGTGTGAGTCACTAATCTTGTTCCCTATACTGCAAGCTGTTACAAAAACATATAAATATAAAAAATCCCAAAGAGACCACCAAAATGACCAATTTTACTTAACTGACTGCTACTCAGAACAAAAACATTCACACCAGGTTTTGTCAGTAGAGTTTAAAAAATGCTATTTATTCTAACCCACTTAACATGAATAAGAGCAGAGGAAAAAGAGAGGATTTCTAACTATTGCTACACCACATAAACTATACCCCTTCAAGATAATTCAAATCAACACGCTTGAACATGATTAAGATAGACAAATAATTTAATTCATATGACATGGGTGGAAAAAGAATATATGATATATGTATAAAATTCCAAAGATCAAAGTTCTAAATCATAAGGGGAAATGTTATTTTTTTTCACGGTCTTTTTGTTTTTTGCAGTGATGACACACTGTTGCCTGTAGCATGACAGTTGTTTTTTTTTGATTGTGGTTGAGTAGATGGACTTGTGTACTTTTCAAAAAATTCTTTCTTTTCAGCATATTTAAGTTTTTCTGTCTTTTTCCCAGAAAGTGAGGGAGCAATAGATGTCTTCCATCTACAAGCTCTAGTTATTTCTTCTCTTCAGCTGTTTTGGGTACTCCCAGCTTTTTAACACTTCAGAGGTCAACTAATCAGAGGGCTGTTGTCAGGCAGATTTCTCATAATTGGTAAAACGTTTGGTGCTTTGCGGTCTCAGATTCCCCCTCTTATTTCTTCAAGAGACAACACTGTATTGCTTGGCTCAACAATACACAAAGCTTGATTTTCAAGTTGCAAAACCCTGTTGTTATAGTTAGAGCAGTCCAACTTCTATTTCAGTTTTAATCCCAAAAATGAAAGATGTGCTGTCTCTTACAAAATGACAAAAACTTAACTTGTGCACTTTAGACTTGGTATGGGAAGGTTTAAAGCAGGCAGAGTTCTTTGTAGAGGGAGATCGTTGTGGGTCATTTTGGGAATACCATGAGTCAATTGGGAATTGTCAAAGCTATAAATGACTGTGCAGAAAAAGTACATAAATTCATTGGGCCTGGCAGAGAGTGCTGTCAAACGGTTTAACTCATGTCTATTAAATATTTTTAAGAATGCTCTTGACAGTACAAACATGTGAATTTGCAGTAGGAGTGGGCCACTCAGTCCCTCCAGCCTGCCCTACCATTCAATAAGGTCATGGCTAATCTGACTAACCCACTTTCCTTCCTACTCCCAGTAATCCTTGCTCATCAAGAATCTGTCTCCCTCTGCTTTAAAAATGTTCAAATACGTTGTTTTCACTGCGGTATGAGGAAGACTTCTAAAGACTAGCAACCTTCCATGAAAAAAAGATTCTGCTCATCTGTTTTGAGATTACTCTTAATTTTAAGCAGAGACAGCTCTAGGTTCTCGCATGAGGAAGCGCCCTTTTTACATGAACTCTCTCAAACTCTGAGGATCTTGTATGTTTCAACGATGTTGCGTTTGATTCGTCTAAACTCGAGTGAATGAAAACCTAGTTTTTAACATCTTTCTTCAGAAAACAACCTACCCATTGGAGGATATATTCTAGTGAATCTTTTTTGGAATGCTTCTAATGCACTTTCATTCTTCCTTAAACAATGTTGTACACAGTACTGCACAAGTGGTCTTGCTGTGTAACTCTAGCATAACAACATCTCAGAATGAAGTGGTAGCATTTTGTGAGCTTTCATAATTGCTTGCTGTACTTCCATAATAGTCTTTTGCAAATCAAGCACAAGGATGCCCAGAACCTCTACATCTCGAAGCTCTGTAGTCTGACCATTTAGAAAATATACATTTTATTCTTCCTACCAAAATGGACAATGTCTGCTTTTTCCACATTGTACACCATTAGTCAGATCTTTGCTTCACCTATCTAATTCCCTTTGTAATTTCCTGAGTCCTGTTCACAATTTAGTTTTCTACTTGTCTTTGAGTCTTCAGTGCCTTTATCCAAATTTTTTATGTCAGCTGTGAAAAACTGAGGCAATGATCCCACTCGTTATATCTTGTCAATCAACAAACACCTTTTTATGTCTGTTTCCTTTAATTTCCAACTAACTTTGGATGTGGCACCTTCTCATACACCTTCCGGAATACTGTAGGCATATACCTGAGGGTTATTGTTACAGAATTAATACTGCATGAGTGATTTCACAGCCTTTTATTATCACATTTTGATTGACCGGTTCAAGAGACTACAAACCCTTATAGAATAGCAATTTATTGTCATGTGTATTTTTACGAAAAAAAATGTAGTGTGAAGTTTTCTAAGTCACAATACCACAGCGTCTGTATTAATGACAGAAGTCATGGATAAGGGAAAGAAGTGAAAATTAAGACACAGATCATTTCAGTTTGGCAAAAGTCAATTTAGATGATGAAAACTGAAAAACCTGAAGCCGCTAATGAAGAAGACCTCCACCAGCACAAGATTGCCAAACCTGGAGACCACCATGCCAAGCTGAGACCACCCCTCTGAGACAAGGCCACACAATGGGAGACTGCCACTCCAGGCTAGAATACATGCCAGGATGAGGCCTCTGAGCTGGGACTGGAGGGATTGGCCACACCAGACAACTAAAATACCTGGAAGCTGCTGGTAAAGAAGACCTCCACAATGAGACCTTCATGCCACAAAAAGGCCCCCAAACCTGGACACTGCCACGCCAAGTCAAGACTACCCCCTCCAGAATGAAGCTGCCACAATGGGAGACCACCACGCCAGGCCAAGACTGCCATGCTGGACTGGAAGTTGCCTTTTGCTGTGTGTGGTTCGGGAGAAGATGCTATCTACTAAAGAAGTTAAAAAGGTAAGCTAACAAATGGGAACATTCAGAAAAAAACAATGTGAGAAGAGGACAGAGTAGATAAGCTCCTGGGCTGAGGAGCCTGCAAGCTGTGCAGCTACACTGCCACCATCTTGAAGATAGGAGTGGGACTGTGAATTCCACTGCTTGTTTTTAATAAAGAATTAAAGAAACATTATAGTGAATGTTCTTTTTTTTTGAAGAAATGAATGCATTAGTAGATACTTGAGAACTTTATTTAATCTCAGCATGGGTCCTGA
The DNA here is from genome assembly GCF_004010195.1 of Chiloscyllium plagiosum. Classification (NCBI taxonomy): domain Eukaryota; kingdom Metazoa; phylum Chordata; class Chondrichthyes; order Orectolobiformes; family Hemiscylliidae; genus Chiloscyllium; species Chiloscyllium plagiosum. The sequence continues at coordinate 49,888,974 of NC_057723.1, forward strand.
AGTCCAATATACATTGTAGCTATATGGTAAGTTTAGATGGTAGTTTTAAGGGCAAAGATATATGGTTGGGAGGATGTGCTTGCTGGAGAAAGTGAGGTCTGCAGATGCTGGAGATACTGTTTACATAGATACTCCAAATAATTATGAGATGGGTAAAGGGTTAGTGGTTTACATCAATTAGGAGAAAGTGAGGACTTCAGATGCTGAGATCAGAGTGGAAAAGTGTGGTGCTGGAAAAGCACAGCAGGTCAGGCAGCAGCGGAAGAACAGGAGAGTCAACGTTTTATGCAAAACTTCTTCATCAGGAACTTGCTAAAGAGCTTATGCTCGAAACGTCAACTCTCCTGCTCCTCGGTTGCTGCCTGACTGGCTGAGCTTTTCCAGCACCATACTTTTCGATTATAGGTCTATATGGTGGAGAAGGGAGTGGTGACAGGTTGGCTTGAAAGTTAAGAGAGTCCTGTGGTGGCTTGGGTTGTCATGAGAGTACAACGAGGGGTTGTGAAGGGTAAGTATTGACTGTCCTTTTTTCTTCATTGTTTCTTTCTGATATCCACCAAATGGCAGTTGTTTCAGAAAAGGCACGTGGGTAAAATGGGTCGGAAAAAAAGCCCAAATGATCTGATAAGTGTCAGGTCGGTACTTAATGCAGGGTGTACAGCAAAAAACAACACAAGATCTTGCGAGGCATTGACACAACTCTGACTTAGCAAAAAATACATAAGATTCAGCCCTTGATTTCCTAATTGACCTGAGATCTGCCTGTCTACTAACTTGAATGATGTCATGTCCTTTTGACATTGAATTGCATAAACATTGCATGATACCTGATCGGGTGTTACATTGGACATTGAGGTCTGTGACATTAATAGCAAATGTCAACGGTTGCATTTTCCCACCACGCAGTTTACTAATCCAATCCGTTTATGGAATTTGTGGAATGCTGTTAAATTTGGGAAGGGGCCAAGTGGATTCTTCTTTGTAATTTACACTAAGAATCTTTAATGCGATGTGTGCAGTTACGCTGCAATAATTCTTCACTCTGTTTTTTGCTGATTTATCTCTTAAGATCCTGAAACAGCTGACAAATAGTTGCTCTTTTCATTTCAAAGGAACTTTGATAAGCATAGTAGCAGTTTACTCCCACTCATTATTTCAATGAAAGTAACTAAATTATCAGAAATATATATTGCACAGTTGCTTCCCATCGAAGTATTTGTTTAGTATGTGCTTGGTCCCTGATACTATGTCAGTAAAATCTCTGACCGTATTGTACTTTGGAAAGAACTGGCAACAGTGTGGATTGGATGAATAGGTGTTTCTTGGCAGTGGGGCCAATTCTTTGGGATGCTATGCTCTGGGGAAATTTCTATCCTTCCGATCAGCCCATATATTGAGACTCATTCAAGCCACATCACAAAAAACCTCAAATATTCACATTTCTCTGTGTATTTTCTTTTATTCATATCATTTCAGCTGTTTAAATATCCCCCATTTTAGTACTTGACAGTGCATTCTCTTCGTTCCTTTGTGTCTTTTTCTCACACTCCTCCCTTCCCATTGTTCTAATCCTTTCTAAATGCTATTCATTTATAATCTCTAACCAATCTAACTAATGAAAAGATCACATATAAAATGTTGACTAATCTGTTCTTTCCATGATGTTAATTTGGTGTTTATTTCAATTTCTGCAATTGTTCTTAATCTTTAGTTACTCTGACTTACTACGCTTTGCTTTTCAGGTTAGGATAAACAGTTGCCAGTCATAGTTTGGTCCGTAGTTGGTCTCTGTGAACCTCAACAAAATTCAGCATTACAAGCAGTAGGGCATGATTGAATAACAGGATGTTCAGAAACAATAAGATAAAGTCACTGTAGTCCTACCGGACTATTCCGTTATTAGAGATACGACTAATGATGGTTTAACCTCATGGTCACCACACCTCAGGAGAGGGGAGAGGCTGAGGAGGAGAGTCCTTCATGGTAACCTCAGCCAATGCAGGAATTAAACCCACATTGTTGTCTTTACTTTACATAGCAAACCAGTTCTCTAGCCAACTGAACTAACCAGCCACCTAAAATGAAATAAGGGTTGAACAAAAAACTATTTAAAGCTTTTTTATGAGTTTGGTAATAAAGTCAGTTTCCATAGTCAAAATAGATTAGCTCGAATTTCCAGTTTAATTTGACAAATGCCTTTGCTATTTTTACATAAACAAGTGACAAGTCAAATTCTTCTGTCATCACAGAAGTAATTTATACAATTCAGTAAAAATAGAGGTCAGATATTTGTGCAGCTTAATATAATGTGTCATGTTAAGAAACACAGAAAATGATTAAAGATCTCAGAGCAATGTCTCACCAGGTGCTGGAAAAAATGCTCCCATAGAGAAGGCAAGTAATCTTAGTCTTCCCAAAATGGAAACGTCTCCTTTAAAAATACTTATCAAAATAAATATTGAACTTACTGATTAATGATCTTTGAATTATCCTTAAGTTTTCAATACCTGTAAAATGACGCAAGTTATATTGTTTATTCCAAAGTCAATAATGTGCAATTTGTTTTAGACAATAAGCTAGCTCGTTGGCTAAGAAATGGACCTCCAAGTGTTAGATACAGTCGATGTAGGGACCAAGTACTTTTTAAAAAATGGTCAAAGCTTTCTTGATTGATTGGTGGCTATAGTTGATCCTTTGTGGTATTGGCTCATATTGTGGAACAGAAAATCATGTTCTATTCCCAAATTTCCTTTGAATTCACTGATCTCAGTTAGCGGAGTATTTGACTGCAGCTATCTACTATCTGGGAGAAGAAAAATTGACTACAAATGGTTAAAAAATGGTTTTTGGCTACTATCTTGAATAATACCAAGGTAGAATGTGGTATGATTCTGGTGCCATCCCATTGTCAAATAGCCTGCTAATGTTTACACGTGCTGAATAATTATTTAGATGAGATGTTGGCGGAGGGACAGAGGGGAAGTGACTACTGACACCACATGTTATTAAGCAGTTTTTAATGATTGGAGCACGTACAGCACTAATTTTGAATGCATGATGCACCCATGTTTTGGGCATAATAAATTGCTATTTAAGGTTCAAAATGACATCCATGATGTGGAGGTACCGGTGTTGGACTGGGGTGGACAAAGTTAAAAATCGCACAACGTCACGTTATAGTCCAACAGGTTTATTTGAAAGTACACACTTTCGGAGTGTTACTCACTCATCAGGTAGGTAGTGGGCAGGATCATAGGACACAGATTTTACAGTGAGAGATCAAAGTGTTGTACGACTATACGATATATTGAAAGAACCTAGATTGTTGTTAAGTCTTTAATCACTTAGAATAGGAATGCAGATTTTGATTAATATGTAAATCCCAGAACTCCTTTCAAGTCACAGTCCTGAGATAACTTAAGGTTTTATCACTATAGAAAAAGAAGTGACATTTCAGCTCAGACATTGCATTGAGGGTGTGAGGTTAGAGTTTGTCTGTCTCCCAGACAAACTGTGAGTCAGATTGGTTCTGTTTTCAAAGTAGGAAATTATAAAATGTCACGTGGACTGAATGCCTCCAGATTGTGTGCTTTTTAAACAAACAGAATGTATCTGCAAATATAAATCTACAAATGCAAATTCACCCTGTAGACGTGTGTGTGTGTGTCACAGAGTATATGGGTGTGAGAAGTGTGTGTATGAGGGGGGTCTGTGTGAGTGTGATTGTGTGTAAGTGTGTGTGTCTGTATGTGCGTGTGTGAGAGAATGTACAGTGTAGTGGAATCACCTCTAGTGTGACATGAACCAAAGATCACGGTTGAGGCCGTGCTGCCACATTGGTGAGGACTTTTGTCCCCATACTGAACATCCGCCAGACATCTGCAGAATATGATGATTGCAGCAATCAGTGTCTAATAATAATTTCACATCAATGCTGCCATTTTGGAGCACAGTACTCTAGTCTCATTAATGACACTGTTTAATTTCATATGGATTTAGATGGGAACACTATTGACAGCGAGTGCTGACAGTTTTGCCATCATTAAAACCACAAATCCTGTGCCAGTGTCACGGTTGTTCATGACAATAAACTCCTAACTCTGCTGCCAGCTATAAAGAGAAAAAAAGGGCGCATCTTGAGAACAAAGCAATAGTCAAGAGATGCGTTAACTCAATGACTGCTACAATAAATTTGGGTTTGTATCGTGTGCACTTGTCATTGTATAACATGCTGGCTTACAAATAACTTGGGACCGTATCCATGTCTATAATTTACCCCTGACTGTCCTTTATGCTATATATAGTAATCTTTGCCGCATTCAACAAGAACAGCTGTCAGTGTTCAGGGTGTTGCTTTATTCTGTGCAGCCTTACATAAGCACAAGAACAATTAAAGCAAAGTATGTGTTTGCAACTTGCAAGTCAAGCTTTGAAGCTATATGTAGCCACAGACATTGCTATTCAATCCAGCAAAAAAGATACATTCACTCTCTTTATATAACAATTGACTGTGACTTATCGGCAGTCATGGAAATGACATTCTGTCATACCACAGCAGGAACTTCAAGCTCATCTTTCTCACAGATAAATTCCCAATACGAAGTTCTGCAGATCTGATAAATGGATTTGCTATATTTAGAAGTATCTTGAGTTTTCAGCAAAACTATTATTACAGTGTTCAGCTCCTCTCTGGATTTATTTCGTTTAGTTCTCTGGCTCCAGCTGTTTACAGCAGGAATTTTTGAGGAAGAGAATGACCTTATTCCATGCCCTGAACTAAATTAATCCAAGTTAATCTTACAAATTGTCTTCTATTGATGTAATGATTTTTTTCAAATTGCTGAACAAAATTAGGGCAATGATCCACTTTACTGCCAAAAAATTCTATTACAATTGTGTACCATGGATATGTTTCCAATCTAATCAGTTCTTTTCTCACCTTACAGTAAAGCATAAAATTAGGATCCACATTTATTTAATGCCTTTCACACCTCTGGATGTCCTTGGGTACTTCACGAAAATGTAGACCATGGGGCAACCAATATGTGCATATTACGATCCCACAAACAGCAACATTAATGATCAGATTTCTTTTTAATGACAGTGGTTGTAAGGTGCATATTGGCAAGGACACGGAGAAGAATTCCAATGTTAGTCAAATAATACAACAGGATATTTTATGTCCACCTGAGAAGACAGATGGAACCTTGGGCTCACTTCTTTTCCAAAGGACAGTTCCTCTGACAGTTTGGCACTTATTCAATTCTGCATGAAGTGTCAGACCAGATATTGTGCTCAAGTCTTCAGACTAGGACTCGAACTGTCAAACGGGTCTGACTCACGCAAGCAAGTTACTACTGATTTGCAGCTGATATATCTGCAAATATTATGCAATGATGCAAGGTTAAATAGTAATTTCATAGTAAAAGTTCAACATAATCATGATACAACTGAATCTCACATTGTTTTAGCGTTTGATTCTGGCCCCAACCCAGGACCTTAAATATGAATAAAAGCAAATTATTGTGGATGCAGGAAATCTGAAATTAACACAGAAACTCAACATCTCTGGGGAGAGAAGCACTTAATGTTTTGATTCTAATATGACTCTTTCTCATAAGATTCTTCTCCAGGGGTTCCCAGACACAAAACGTTAACTCCATTTCTCTCTCCTCAGGTGCTGGCGGATCTGCTGAGCTTCCCCACTATTTTCCGATTTTGTTTCTTAAATTTGCACTCCGTTATATAGTTACGAGAGAGACCTGGCTGAAATTGCATGTTCAGACTGTAAAGTATAATGATAAAGTAGGGGAAATATTGAGAAACAATTTAACATTGTAAAAAAAAGAACAAGAACTGCAAATGCTGGAAATGAATCAGAAAAAAAAAGCAGAAATTGCAGGGAAAACTCAGCAGATTTGGGAGTATCTGAGCAGAGAAAGCAGAGTTAATGTTTTGGATTCAGTGACCCTTTTTCAGAACCCTTCTTTCTGAACCCTTCTCTGAAGAGGTGCCACTGGACTCAAAACATTAACTCTGCTTTCTCTCCATAAATAATACCAGTTCTGCTGAGTTTTCCAGCAATTTCTTTTTTTTGGTAACAATTTAAAGTGTTCAACAAAAATACGTCCCCTTACAAACAAACAACTCAAAAAGATCAATCAGTGGTTTATCAATTTGAGGCTAGTATGAGATTAAAAGAATAGTATTAAGGTTAAAGATTGGGATTGTTTTATAAACTCTCAAAAAACCACCAAAATGTTGATGAAAAGCTGAAAATAAAGTACGACTGTAGATTATCTGGGAATATATACTAGACCATAGAGCTTTTAAAGTTTCATAAAAGGAAAGAGAGAACTAAAATGAATGTTGATCACTTAGAGGCAGAAATAGGAGAAAATATCCTGGGGAATGAGGAAACAGCAGAGACATTGAACAAATATTTTGTCATGTCTTCATCACGGATGACAAGAATTATACTAGAATTAGAGAGTATACTAATATGAGTAGAAACTTAAGGTATTTAATAAAGGCAGAGAAAAATACTGGGGAAATATAAAGAACCAAAAATTCACAAATTCCCAGGATCTAATGGCATACGTTTTCCAAAATTCCTGCGATCCTAGAACAGTCCCAATAAAGTTGAAGATAGCAAATGTAACACTACTGTTCAGGCTAGGAGGGACAGACAAAGCACAAAACTGTAGGCCAATTAATTTGACATCAGTTGTTGGGAAAATATTGGAATCTATTATCAAGTGTTAACCATAATTTTGAAATTTATATAATGATCAGACAAAGTTAAATATGGCTTTCCAAAAGGGAAATCTTGCTTGACAAATCCATTAGTACTGTTTTGAGCGGATAAATGGAAATCAAAATACCTGAATTGCAACAAGGGTCTTCAGTGAGAGACCACTTAAAAGATTAATAATAGCATTAGAGTTTGTTGAGTTGAGGGTAATATATTGGCATGGATCATGAATGATTAATAGAGAGCAAAGAGTATGGATCAACGGGGTATTATCAAGTTTGTAAGCTGTGACTAGTGAAGTGCCATTGAGAGCAGTACTGGGGCCGAAGCAATTTACAACCTATATTAATAGCAAATGAAAAAAAATGCAAGTAATAAATCTAAAGTTGCTTAAAAAAAACACAAGTTGCAATACCAGCTATGAGGAGGACACAAGAGGTTGCAAACAGACAGATGGGTAAAGTGGGTGGCCAACAAGTTGGAGTAGTGTCAGGTTACTCACTGTGTGTAAGGATAGAAAAGCAACATGTTTTTTAAAAGGCCTGAAACTTGTAAATATTGATGCACAGAAGGATTTGAGTGTATGCATCCAAGAAATATAAAACATTCGTATGCAGATACAGTAATCAATTAGGAAGGGAAATGGCATGTTGACCGTTGCTGCATGAGGTTTGAAATATAATAGTCTTGCTATAATTATTATCTAAATGCACGCCATAATGTAGAGGTGCTGGTGTTGGACTGGGGTGGATAAAGTTAAAAAATCACAACACGTGGTTATAGTCCAACAGGTTTATTTGGAAGCGCTAGTTTTCAGAGCGTCGCTTCTTCATCAGGTAGCTGATGAAGGAGCAATGTTCTGAAAGCTAGTACTTCCAAAATAAACCTTTCCGACTATAACCTGGTGTTGTGTGAATTTTAACTTTATCTAACGGAGAAAAACTTCAGAGTGCTTTGATGCAGAGGAATCTGGGTATCTTTGTGCATGAATCCCGGAAAACCTGAATGCAGCTTGTGCAGATACTAGGAAAGGCAAATGGAATTTTGAATAAAAACCGAAAGAACTACGGATGCTGTAAATCAGAAACAAAAGAAAGTGGGGTGGCCATGGATACTTGCACGGGTCCCAGTTATGGCTGTCTCTTTGTGGGGTACGTGGAACATTCCTTGTTCCTGTCCTATTCCGGCCTCCATCCACATCTCTTTCTTCAATATATCGATGATATCATCAGTGCTATTTCCATCTCTCATCTGGAATGTAAAAGTTCATTGGTTTCCTCTTGCAATTTCTACCCCACCCTCACTTTTACCTGGTCTGTCTCTGACTCCTCCCTTCCCTTCCTCAACATTTGTGTTTCTATTTCTGGAGATGGATTGGCCACTAATATCCACTATAAACCCACTAACTACCCCAGCTACCTGGACTATACATCCTTGGACCCTGTTTCTTGTAAAGACTCTATTCTGTTCTCCCAGTTCCTCCATCCCCATCGTATATGTTCCAATGAGGCCAACTTCAACAAGGGAGCCTCCAAAATGTCATCCTTAACCAAGTAATCCCCAACACGTTGTTGACAGGGCTGTCAATTGGGTCCAATCCATCTCACGCGCTTCTGCTCTCACCCCCTCTCCTCCCTCCTGCATCAGCGATAGGGTTCCCCTTGTCCTTATCTACCATCCCTCCAGCATCCACATCCAGAAGATCATCAGCTGCCATTTCCGCCACCTCCAGCGAGATGCCACCACCAGACACACTCACCTTCCCTCCCTTGTCCGCCTTCCACAGGGACTGTTCGCTCTGGGGCACCCTGGTCCACTCTTCCTTCACTCCCGACACTCCCTCCCAACAGCCCTATGGCATCTTCCCCTCCAACAGCAGAATGTGTCAGACCTGCCCATTTACCTCCTCCCTCTTCATATCCAATGCTTTACCTGCACTTCTCACAATCTAGTCTACTGCATTTGCTGCTCATAATGTGGCCCCTCTACATTGGGTAAATGAAATGTAGACTAGGTGACAGCTTCGCAGAACATCTACATTCTGCCTGCAAAAAAACACCCAAGCTTCCAGTTGCCTGCCATTTTAACACACAACTCTGTTCTTTGGCCAATATCTCTTTCTCAGGCTTGCTGCAAAGGATCCTTCCACATCTGACAGAAATTTACCTGTACTTCCACACACATGTACTGTATCCATTGCACTCTATGTGGTCTCCCCTACATTGGGGAGACAGGACACCAACTTATGGTTCATTTCAGAGAACATTTCTAGGACACCCACACTAACCAACCCCACCATCCCATTGCTGAACACTTTAACTCCTCCTCCCACTCCACAAGGACATGACAGGTCTTGGGTCTCCTCCATAGCCAAACACTAACCACCTGGAGGAAGAGCGCCTCAGCTTCTGCCTTGGGACCCTCCAACCACACTGGATCAATGTGGACTGGCTGTACTTTTCAGCACCACACTCTTTGACTCTGATCACCAGCATCTGCAGTCTTCACTTTCTCCTCAGGTTTGCTGCAGTGATCCAACGAAGCTCAGCGCAATCGGGAAGAACAGTACTTCATTTTCTGCTCAGGGACCCTGTAGCCCTCCGGACTCAATATCAAGTTCAATAATCATGTCCTAGCCTCTATCCCACAGAGCAGGCCTTGTTATCACATTATACACTACCTATTGTTAGCCACTAACAGTCTCCATTAACAACCTATTCACTATCCTAGCCAGATCATTGTCGACTCCTTTGTCTGTCCAATTGTTCTTCTCTCGCTCTTTGGGCTCTCTACCCACCTATCGTTTACTCCTTACCCCCACATCCTCCCACCCAATTTTCTACACATAAACTGACATTTTCCTAGCTACCATCAGTGCTGAAGAAGGGTCAACGGACCCGAAATGTTTACTTTGATTGGATTTCTCTTCACAGATGCTGGCAGACCTGCTGAGCTTAACCAGCTACTTTTTTTTTTGTGAAATGGCATTATGACATTTATTGCTAAAGGAATAGAGTATGAAATAAGGAAATATTGCTGCAACTGTGTAAGGCATTAGTGAAACCGCACCTGGCATACAACTTTTTAAATCTTCTTACTTGAGGAGGGATATAATTGTATTGGAGGCAGTTCAGAGGTGGTTTACTAGATCAATTCCAGAGATGAAGGGAGATTAAGGCCTAAATACTCCAGGGTTAAGAAGAATGAGAGGAGATCTAATTGAAGAATATAAGATTCTAAAGGGGATTAATAAAGTAAACATAGAAAGAACATTTCTTCTTGTGGGATAATCTAGAACTCTCAAATTTAGGAATGTGATATGAAGTGAGACAATAGAGGCAAGTATCCCACCACCAAGTCACCCTTGATTTACACATGGAGAGTCCTTGACACAGATCCAGCTGCCTCAGAGTCAGCTCTGAGTGAACAGAATCTCTTAACACTCCTGTTTTTTTTTAGTCAGCTCTCAGAGAGAACAGAGCCTCTGACACTCCTGTTCTTTCTTATTACCCCCACACTATCGCCTAACTGCGGTAGTGCTTATTTTTTCCCCAGCACCCATGTTGTGTGTGTGCAGGTGTGAGACACAGTGAGAGACACAAGGTGCACGAATCTTTATTCAGTTTCTACCACCAGGAAGAAAGGAAACACCCAAGTGGCCAGTGACAAGCAGTGCCCTTCGCATCAAAGGGCTATGCTGCGTGAACGCTCCTGTTTATTTTATTTATTTTTTTCTCTGACACTCCTGTTTATATTTTTTCTCTTCTTTTTTCCTTTTTTTAAAAATTACCCCCACACTGTCGCCTAACTGCGGTAGTGCTTATTTTTTCCCCAGCACCCATGTTGTGTGTGTGCAGGTGTGAGACACAATGAGAGACACAAGGTGCATGAATCTTTATTCAAATTTCCACCACCAGGAAGATAGGAAAACACCCGAGTGGCCAGTGACAAGCACTGCCCTTCGCATCAAAGGGCAATGCTGCGTGAACAGTCCTGTTTATATCTGTCAACCAGGACTCCCTGATTGGATCAGATTAACAGCTCCAACCAGGGAACTCATTCTATGAGGTCTCACCTGTCTGACCTCATTGCAATCACTACTTAATGGATGCTGGGATATTGAGTAAATTTATGGAGGAGAGACAGATTTTTAATTAGTAATGGGTTGAAGGGTTATGGACAGCAGGCAAAAGAATAGAGTTAAGGCGAAAATGAAGTCAGCCATGATCATATTAAATGGTGGAGCCGGCTTGGGGTTGAAATGAGGAAACCATGAGGTTGAAATGATGAAACCATGTGGAGTAATGTATGCAATTTTAGCTCCATGTTGTCAAGATTAATGTAAAATGTGGACTACTAATTTTTAGCTTCCACCATCTGATTTTGAAAACTGGCACATTTGTAGGCTCAAATGATCTTAAAAGAAGAAGTAGCAGTTCCTTAAAATGGTTGCAGCAATTCATCTCCATAGTGTATCCTAGCTTCGTGAAATCAATGGAGTGGAAAGGTGGGAAGGAAGATGTACAGGTAGGACAAGTCAAGAGTACAGTGCTGAGTTGGAGGGTGACTCACTAGTTAGCACTGCTACCACCTTCTGAGAAAAAGAATAGGAAATAACATCACCACAGGAAATGCCATCACCAACCCAAGGAAACCTGAACATATAAATAGAAAGCGGATCACTAACACCAGTGCTTCACTAGAGGCTCACTGATGATGTTACCTAGTGTGATGAAGAAACGTCTGAAAACCAACTTGCTAACTCAGTGAGCAAACTTACATCCAGAACTTCAACCTGAGCTACAAATCTTCTCAAAACTCGCTAATACTCAAGATAGTCTGAGCTGAAACTAACATTTTCAGAAGTAATTGAAATTTAGAACTGCATTTCTTATTTGACTTATCCTTTTATGGCTACATTTAACCTATTTAAGATGAAAAGAGTTACTTGCAAATTATTCAGCTCAGGAAACATTAGCCCAAATATTGAACACAAAAATAAGCTGTATTTCAAGCTGCTGTTGTAACAGAGCAAGAGGAACAAAAGATGGATTTAAAGTTGTAACTGGAAAAGATTTAGTCCTGTCTCCCTGTTTTCTCTCAGCCTCTCTTATAAGACATTACTCAGTGAAAAAACAAATGAGTGAAACATCCGTTTACTGAGGACTCAAAGGTATCGACAATATTGGATACAAGGCATCAATTAAACAACTCTGATTTCTGGTTAAAACTTAGCGCCTCAAGACACTCTAATGATTTTTAAACTGCATATTCTTTTATCTTTTTTGTACAACCCACTCTTCCATTTTCAAATTCTATATTTATTTTTGTGTGTGTGCATTTAACCATTTTCATGGTTAGCAAATAATAAAATTGCTCTACCTTTCTTCAAGGTGATCGTAGGAAATTATATTTTATTAAAGTGAAGTGTAGCTGTGTGGTAAAAAGAATATAAATCTTTTGTTGCAGCCAAATAAGGGCATGAAAATGAGCAGAGCCGATTTACCCTCCCCCACCTTTAAATAGTTAATAAGTTATATACTTGCTCTGAAGTTGGTACAACAAAACTTCATTAGGTTGATTGTGGGATGAGTGGCTTAAATAAATTGGGCCCTTACTCTCTGGAGTTGAGTTATCATTTACATGAAACATACGTGATTCTGAAAGGATTTGACAGAGTGAACATTGAGGAAACAAAAACAGAAATTGCTGGGGAATCTCAACAGATCTGGTGGTATCTGTGGAGAGAAAGCAGTGTCAACATAAAGAGTGATCCTTCATCAGAACCTGGGTCACTAGACCTGAAACATTGACCTGGTTTTCTCTCCACAGATGCTGCCAGACGTGCTGAGATTCCTCAACAATTTGTTTTTGTTTCAGATTTTTGGTATCTACAGTTTTTGGCTTTATTTTGGGCATTGAAGGGGGTGTTTCTCCTGGGCTAGGAATTCTAGAACACGGAAGCATAGTTTCAGACTAAGGGCCAGTCATTTAGGCAAAATACGTTGTGAAACTTGAAAGGGTTCAGAAAAGATTTACATGTTGCTGGATTTGAAGAGTTTGAATTATAGGGAGAGGCTGAATAGGCTGGGGCAATTCTCATTGGAGCATCGGAGGCTGAGGAGTGACCATTTAGAGTTTATAAAATCATGCGGGCATGGATAGGGTGAATCGCCAAGGTCTTTTCCCCAGAGTAGGGGTGTCCAAAACTAGAGGGCATAGGTTAAGGTGAGAGGGGAAAGATTTAAAAGGGACCGTAGGGGCAACTTTCTCATGCAGAGGGTGGTGTATGTATGGAATTAACTGCCAGAGGAAGTGAGGGAGGCTGGTACAATTACACCATTTAAAAGGCATCTGTATGGGTATATGAATAAGAAGTGTTTAGAGGGATATGGTTCATGTGCTGGCAAATGGGACTAGATTAATTTAGGATATCCAGTCAGCATGGACAAGTTGGACTGAAGGGACGGTTTCTGTGCTGTGACTCTATGACTGATTAGAAGAGTTTTCTTTAATTAAAGGATTTTCTAAATAATTGGAATTCTCAATCCTAGAGAATTGTGAATCCTTCATTACTGAAATGTTTTGAGCTTAGATGAACAGCTTTTTCAGATCTCAGAGAATCAAAAACGTAGGGAGAGTGTGGAAAGTAGAATTGAGGTCAAAGATCAGGAAATGTTCTTGTTAAATAATAGAACAGCTCGATGAACTTTGTGCTTTATTGCTGTTTCTATTTCTTACGTTTTTATCATCATCATCTTGAAAAGAGCCATTAATTTCCATCTTTTTGAGTATGAGATCTGTAACTTTTGCTCACTTATGCAAAGAAGAAACCAGAATGTTTGATTTAAATAAATTTATTGTGCTGAACCGGAGAATGATAGAGGAGTAGAAGGGTAAAAGAAAACCTAAGGGCATGTAGTCTTATATATGGCAAAGAATTGTCAAATTTTTAGGCAGTTTAAAAGTCATTTGCCAATATGTTGACCAGTGACTTAAAATATAAATGATTCTTTTTTATTCTGAATCAAGCTGCATTGCAGAGGCATATGTATGTACATTTTAAGTACATGTACATTTGAACAATTTTGTTAATTTGCTAACTTGAGACTTTCAGCAGATATACAACTTGATCATATCAGACATCTTCAGGCTTTGCAAAGTGATCATCCAGAGACTGCCTTAAAAGCTCGAGCACTCACGTCCTTGGATTTGTTCACGTGTAAACCTTTCTATTTATATTCATGTTTAAAGCCTATTACAAAGTGAAAAGAAGTTGTATGTTTTAGGTTGTCTGCACACAACTTTAGAGATTCGCTCCAGATACAATACTGAGATCGATGCAACCAAACTCTCTATATTTTGTCGATTTCAGCTCTTCCTTACCTATTCTCTAATTTCCTTTATGTTTCCCTGTTTCAAATACCGAGTTCAACTCAACTTACAGCACACCCTACTTACAGCACACAGTTTTAAAAAATGTTCAGTGCAACGCACTACTTAAAGAAAACATCTGCTAAAGGAGCATACTGAAGAATTATTTATGATAGTCACGTGCAAACAAAATGGGTTTCTCTTTACAGTATAAACATACGTAGCAAATTTGCACAACATTTTAACATGTTGCCAAAATTTAGTAAGTTCAAATGGTAATGTTTTAAAATGAAATACCAGTGGGGAATTGGAATTTTTAATTTTATACTGTCTGCTAATTTGAGGATCAAGTAGTATAGAACACCTTACTAATTACTTGCCCAGCATCAGACAGCACCAGCAATCTTGTTATTTTTCATGATGCATAATTGAAGTGTGTCTTAACTACTGTTAGTTCAGAATTTCAGCTAATGAATAGGTGGTGTTTGTCAAGGCTCCTGGCAGTGTGTTTTTGTTCTGATTAATTGTGCAGGTCATGAATCACCAGGTGCTTCTCGAACATTTATTTTGCAATGTGAACTTCAATTATTAAGTTGCTGAGCTATTTGCTACATAGAAACTCAGTTAAGAAGATAGCTTGTTAATCTATGCAGGTTGCTGAATGATGTGATTGTTAAATTATCGTTAGCTAATTGTTGTGTTGATAGTTTGAGGCATTAGAGTTTGTTCTGGAACTGCAAACTAGCATCCTTAACAGTTAATGACTGATCAGTCCCTTTTGTACTAAAAGTGAGGTTGAAGTAGCAGTCAGATCAATAACAGTCGTACCAAACTGTTGAGCAGACATGTGGAGCTGAATTACCTAGTTCTGCTCCTAATTTTTGTGCTCAAGTGTGTCAGAGCTAATATAGATAATCAACTTGGGACAAATATAACTGTTATCATAATCAAACCAATTCCTGAATAAAGTATGTGATTTATATGATTTATATGATTTCCCATTTTTGGAGTTCCTTAATAAGGTTTCAACCACTGTTTTTATGCATTTTAAAACAAAAAACAGAAACATTTCAAACAAGTTTTCACTGAGGCATTTGGATCATATCGTAAGTTCTTAAGACATATCTCTTAAATTATTTTACAACTTCACCCCATACTCATATCACTTATGCTGTATTCTCTCTTCAGTTACTTTCTCTTTATATGTGATTTATGTTTTAGGTGAAATCTCACAACCATGCCTCAGATACTTGTAGATATTTAAATCAACCCATTCCTTTGGGTTATGATACATATCTGGGGTAATTGGAACTTGAACCCAAGTTTTCTAATCCAGAGGTATGGACACTAGCACTGCATCACAAGAGCTCTTTCAGATAATTCATGTGTAATGGAGTGAATCCTCCTTGACTGTAAACCTAATTAGTTCTTCAAATATCAACTTTCCTGGTAAACACTAATGAGTTAGTTAGGTGACCTTGCACTTCATTGCCCACACATGCCCACATTTCAGGAGTGGTGCCTTGATCTGAACAGTAATGGGAGTTCCTAGCTGATCCTTCTTCTCCTTTCTGCTTGAAGGATCCTGACCAATTCTGAACATGAAAGTTTTAAAGCCTTGACAGAAAACGGAAATATCCTGCTTGCACAGTTGAGGTGTCCTGAGATTGGGTTTGAGGTACAAGAAGGGAATGGTACTCAAGCAGTACTCAATACACTTTATTGGTCTGAGGTGTGCACTATATCTATTGTTTCATATTGATGTGAAATGCATTGTAACATAGATAAGATCACTTGGGGTTAGTGGTAATTTATTAGCTAGGATAGACAAGTGGCTATCAAACTCTCGCAGCCTGTTTGCTGTTTAGGTCAAGTGTACCCTGATGCAAATCTGCTTGGTAGAATCATAGATTAGCAAACTATCAAAGATGACAGTTTAGCTGATGTCTACACCCATCAAAATGTAATTCAAAACATATTTGTCTCTTTCTACACTATGGTAAAAACAATGATTGCAGATGCTGGAAACCAGATTCTGGATCAGTGGTGCTGGAAGAGCACAGAAATTCAGGCAGCATCCGAGGACAGGCAAAATCGACGTTTCAGGCAAAAGCCCTTCATCAGGAATGTTGAGTGGGGATGGTGGGAACAATCTCTGGCTTAGTAGATCTCAAACAACAAGGTGATGGAAGAGGATTTCAACATCTCCAAAATGTTACAGATGCAAATATCAACCCACCCACTTCTTGACTAAAAATGTAGTCTCACAAAATCAACTTTTACATGAGTATGTACAGTGTTAATGTCAAGAGATAAAAGGGAGACTTCTTCAAACTCCATTAAAATTAATATTCAAATGCTACTTATGGGCCTTCAGGTGCCATTTTACACTACGTATTATCTGTGTTCCATCATTAAGTTTCTTCAGGTTTAATAGTTTATTTGTTAAATTAGCCCATCTGGGGCTTCATTTACAAAATAGGATCACGAGAAAATAGCAGAAGAGGATCTATGTACTGATGTAGATAAAATCAGCCTAGGGAACTGACAAACTAAGCCCAGGGGACCACATTAAAGCAAGCCAGCAGATGGAAATCACAAACATAAATTGCAATTATTGGGAGATAAACATAAAGCGGATATTAGGAAGATTAGTTACTTAACTGATACTTGGAATAATTAAGAACATTTTTAGAAATGTTGCAAATATGACTGGATACTGGAGTGAACAGTATGATGTATTCGAAAGATGAGTGAAATGGTCTTAACTTCCAATTGAGTTCTCTTCCATATTTTTCTATTAGCTATCAATGTGTTAAGCATATAAAAAACTAGCAATTTTGTAAGCATTTCATCTGCACAGAAAATTTTACAAATTAAAATTAAACCAACATCTAAAACAAAGTGTAAAAAATAAGAATTCATCAAAGTGTGTTATGAAGGGGAAAGCCTGCAGTTCAAGTTGATGTTGACCTTGTTTTGCATTATGAGTTTTCAAACTGTCAGTATACATTTCACACTCATTAATTAGGTAACTTGCCCTTGAAGTGGCAACCTTAGAAAGCACACATTGGAAATTGGAAGGACTGCCCCTTGTTTCAGTACTTCCTAGAAATGTGCTTGTATTTGTTCACCTTGTTAAACATTTCCTATAGCTTAGCTGTGAATCATATGCATTGTTAATATTACTCTATTACATTATATGCTGAAATGCTTTCAGTCTAGTAACTAAATAGGAAAATGTATTTGTTTTATACGTAATGAAAGAAAATCGATACGTTTATTCCTAGATAGACCTCCAATAACCTCACAGTTGGTCAGCCTCTGGTTTCAATGAATAGCAAGAACATGGAACAGGTTACTTGTGAATGTCTAATACAGGTCTATATCCTAACCTTTTTCAGACCGACATGCACATCAAACCAGAGGGGCAATTTTTCCCCCCAAAAAATTAGTGTTAAAATTATCCTCTAGTTGACCTTCGAGCAGTGAAACAACTAGTTAGGACATGAATTGTTAATTCTGATGTCTCTCAATTACCATAATTCATTCCATCAGAAGTAAGCTATTAACACCTTCATCAATGCCAAAAGAAAATTAATTCAGCTGATTGGTAGTGGCATTGAATATATCCCTAGAAAACTAGGGATTGACCTTAATGCCTCATGTAAAATTCAAATCATTCTCTTCAAATGCATCTCTGAAATGCACCTCAGTTGTCACTGCACCAAATCATGTAATTAATTTGATGTCTGCAGTCATATTGAAGAATTACCTGTAAACAGTGAGACCATATTAAAGTTGGAAAGTGTCTCAAAGTGAAGAAAAGGTGAATAATGGATGTGGAAACTTAGTAGGAGAGACTACTTAATTGTTAGGTTTAAAGAGGATTTTTAAGGGTGCAGATTGATGGCAGGCATACTTTGTCAAGGGCGTGCCATTCCAGATGGCAGAACTGAAGGCGGGTGCCACTTCTGCTCCAAATGATTCAGACGGAAATTTAAATGGTCAGAGGCAGGACCGTGAAACATATGCAAATACAAAATTGAATCGGGTTTTCAAAAGGAATCCTGCCATCCAGTTGACTATTCACCTGTACTACGCAGACTGTAAAAGAGCTGCCTGGACAAGCAGGGAGGATTTGCATCCAAGATTATAGGCTGCTAGTTCGTTTGTCTATTAGCTTTGCAGCGTTTCTTTCTTTCAAGTTCTCTCCTTCAACTCTTCACAACCCTCAGTCTCTTTCAAACCCTACCTGTCAACATTAAAATCCATTATCTCCAACCTCCCATTACTCCAAAGCCAACAATGTGTCAGAGGAAATCATAGACCAGCCCCATAGTTCAACAATATCTTACTGCAGATTTACTTCCAGATTGTCAGGGAATGGTAGGGCATGCTGTTCCCAAGTGATGGCACCTCCCTCCTGACCATGGCAGTCATATAGTGATTGCAGATGATGTGAGTAACCATGAGGTAGAGACAGGATCCTGAATGCACTGTAGCTAATGAGCATCAAACACAGCCTTCTTTGCAGTTGCTGGCATTGTGCTTGTATCTAGACATTGTGATAGGAGGGGAAAGGTGAAGAGTTAATAGAACATAATTAGCATGACTATTCGAACAAATTTCACTTTGTCACATGTAAATAATTTGCAATATATTATTTCCAATTCACTTGTATGTATTTCTTCTTAGCTATTGATTACTCAGAAACCTAACTATAATGTCATGTCTCCTAGTTGGCACACATTAATGACTTCAGATGAATATTAAACAGAATCTTCATTGTCTCGGAGACAGATTTATTTTGTGTTTGAGGTAAGTTTTCATTGTGTGTGTATGTGTGTTTGTTTGTATGTGGGGTTTGTTTTTAGATGGTTACTGCTCTGTGGAACCTGGAGGAAGAAATGGACTCTGCAGTGACTCCATTATTTGTATTATTAAGGAGGTTGTCTGATTGCACAGGCACAATCAAATAGCTTTATGGCAAGTCAGGCTGTAGTGTTGCAGCAGGTTGTGAGCAGTACAGGGTTCTTAATGTATGCATACAAATATTTCATTTCTCCTGGGTAACTGACCCATTGCGATGAAGCTGATAGACATTTGCTTGCCTTGTGATTCTTGATAGTGAAGGTTGCAGGATCAGTGGTCATTTAGGTAAGGGCGTTGGGGCTGGCTGGCAAATGTGGTAGACATGCAAAGCAGGCACACCAATCCGGACAGTAGGAGATTTCTCATGGTAGATCCCTCAACCGTAGTGAATTCATTTATTTGCAGATTGTTGTTGGTATCCTTGGCACTCCTAATGGATGTCAGGACCATGGAGATATATTGAAGTCCTTTTCCTGATGGTCTCAGTCTGTTTAATCCCATCTGAGGAGTGTTGCTCCTCCCTGTTATCCTGATGAAGAGGTCAACCATATTGTGTCATGGCTATCCATGCAAGCCAGATATAGCGCATATTCCAGAACCCCTCTGGGCCTGTCAAGTTATTTTTAGTAAGCCTATTTAGTAGGTCTAATGATGGCTCTGATGGATGTGTGCTATTGACCCCTGCATATGGAGCAGAAGAGAAGCATGAGGTTGATTCCTAACAGACCACTGAATTATAAATAAGGATTAGAGAAGTATTAGAAGCGAAGAGACTTGAGAAACACATGGATGCATATGAAATGGCATTCTCTAATTACTTCACATTAAACCATAAAGATTGAACAAGTATTCACAGGTTTCCAACATCTGAAAGCAAAATGGACTGGTCTCAGAAAGTACTTCTCAACAAAATAAAAGACTAAGCAGCATTATAGATGGTCTTCTGATAGCAAAACAGAGACTAAGAAGAAGCAATGAAAAATTGGAATTCAGTTTTTCTAGATGGGTGAACACTGATATGTTTGATAACATTGATTGTAGTCATTTGTGCTGTAAATTGTCTTGCCTTAACCATAAGCCTAGTGACACTTGTTAGTTCCAAACTTGAGTAGAATTAACAAAACTTTGGGCATTTACTTTCAGTCATTGCAAAGAAAAATTAGCATATTTTCTGGTCATGGCTAAATACAATGATTATCTCTGGAAAATTCAGTTTAAACTTCAAGTGAAATGTAATGCATTTGAAAAGGTCAGTAACAGCTTACCTCAGTTCTGATGTGACACTTAATGTCATTTTCAGTGTTTTTGGTAAGAAACACATAATCTTTGTTGTGATGTCAAACAGACCACGATTGAAGCATTCCATTTTCAGTTGAACATAGTCCCATTGAAGGGATTGTTATGCACTGACTTAACAAAAGGTAATAACTTCTATTGGTTCTATACTCCATAAAGATAATTGAAAGTACTTATTCATTTTAAAGTACTTCAGTTTTCTTTCCTAAATTATTTTGGTGATTAAACAATTACATTAAATTCAATGTTCTCTTCCATTAGCAGTATGTTATTTTGTGTTTGATTTGTATTGCACACATTTCCTTGTGGATAATTTGATGATGGTTTACCCTGAGGGTCATTGCACCTTAGGTGAGGGGAGAGGTTGAGAAGGTGGGGTTTTAACGGCATGCAAAGACAGTGTGGGAAAAGCTGGCATGTGATGCAGAGTCATGCAAACAGTGCAGACTTGAGTTCTACTTTGTGGATAATTTAGTTCCATATAACCAGATTTTAGTCCCATATAACCAGATTTTAGTCACTTTTTCAACTCCTGTGGAATCATTGGTGGAACGGATCTTCTCAGTATGAATTACTAAGCAGGTATGAAAACATTAGAAATGAAAGCTGCAGAGAATTGCATTAGTCTTCATTTTCAACATTTTATTAATGTGATATCATAAAATATAGTACAAAATAATGTATTCAATGTTCAGAACTCTTGAGAATACTCTTACATAGGTCCTTTACATAAGAAGTATTCTCTTAATCAACTGTACATTGGACTAGAAGTTACATCAAAATAATGGTGAGGTGCATAAGTTGCACAGTAATTTCGGGAGAGGGCAGACTCAAAAGTGCAGAAGTTTCTGTTCAATACTCGCCACATCTTGTTGTCCTACCATGCAAGTGTATTGAATAGCATGGAGTTATTGTAATTGCATTGTAGATGTGCTGAGCATAGAAAGTTAGGTTTTCCTTAGTGTGATTGGTCTTGTTACCAATCAATTATCCTGGCTCTTAAAATTCACTCATAAACGTTCAGTCTCATTTCTTTGGATTTTAGTTTTATTTTAATAAAACTTCCAACAATTATTTTTTTTCTTTCCATCCATTTCCTTTTTCTCTTAATCATATTGTTCTTCCCCACCCCCCACTTCATTTCACTTTCTCTACCTGATTTGATTTTGAATTCATTGTTTTACTGGCACTTCCAGGTTCAGTTGTCTACACTTCTCAATTCTTTAAGACGATGGTTAAGATGATGTGCAGTTGTTTGTCCCATTCATACATCTTCTCAATGCCCTGTAGAGGGCGCCATGCCATTTTGCTCTTGCACTTGCAGCCTTTGCAGCGCTGAGTCTGATGGGAAATAAACAAGGACAACTTTTTTTGGTAAATTCTGGCCCATTTACATTTGGAAGTGTACCAATTCATTCAATTTAGGCTTATTTTCCTTGAAATGCTGTTTAAGAGTTTCACCTGAGGAAAAATGAATTAGTGAGATGATCTTCACTGCTGCAAATTTTGTAGATGCAGCAGACACATCCTCCATGGTGACACATCCTCTAATTTGCCATGACAGAGTTACCTTTGCCCAGTTAGGGTGTGTTCACCTCCAGTAGTTGACAGAGCCGGTTCAAAGGACAAACAGTCTACTGTTCCTAGTTCTAAAACATTCTTGTTGCTATATTTTTATCCAAAGGAAAAAGTAACTTGGTATATTTTGAATCCTTGCTCAATTTCATAAAATGGAGTTTATGCAGGTTTACACTTTCCAGGTGCCCAAAATGTTTCAATAAATATATAATCATGTCTTGCTGGTAAAAACTATAAAGTCTGAGACTTTTGCAATGAGCTCATTGTAACTTATTTTCCCACATTTCTTTGTGATAGTTTTGACTGGAAAATCAAATAAATGATGGAATAGATCCTTTATTGTCATGTGTATTCCAATACGGAATTACAGGAGTACAGTGAAAAGTTTTTAAAATGGCTGTGTTGTGCGATTTTTAACTCTGTCCACCCCAGTCCAATACCAGCATTTCCTCATCTAATTATCCAACATATTCTAAAGAATGAAATATCTGCACATTTACTCATGCCTCTATTACCTAATAGCATTATGTTGGTGCTTGAAACTGATTGGATGCAGCTCAGCGGTAAACATTTCTTTTAGAACTAACTGATTTTGTGATTTGAAATAAAACTACGAGTGGAAAGTGTACTACTCATGGTTTATTTTGCCTGCTCTAAAATTATCAAATGACTTTTCTAGCTAAGATTAATTGTGATGCACTGGAAAGTTTTCATCTCCATCACTGAACATGGAAGTGCATTATAAATGTTGATTATTCTTTATTTGATGGTATCCATGCTGATATTGATCATAAATTCATCTGAAACAGTGCCAGTGTTCCCTACTCCCTTGTCTTAACTTGAAATATAGCCCTGAATTTGTTTCTTTCCTTTTTTTAATAGATGTAATGTTTCCTAGCTGTTGTTGCCTTTTAAGCCAATAAAGATCTCCAGTTTTTCTAGACTTCCATCAGCTCAAACCTCAGGGGATTATCTTCTTGGATTTCTTCACTGATGTAAATATTTCATGGTGATCTAAATTGAATACAATACTCAAAGTGCATACAGATCAGACAACTGCACAATTTTAGCATAACCCCTGTGACTTATTCTCTATTCTTTCATCTGTATAGCTCAACACAGTATTTGCTTTGATAATTAGCATTCCATTATGACTTAATGTTGTATGTGTATTTCAGTCTCACATTTAACTATTTCCATACTAGTAGTTGTATTTCCAACATTTTTTTGTTCATTCCAGATTCAACTCTTTGGTTTCTTCCTTTTTTGTTCTTTGCCATTTGGGGTTTTCAGAGGTTCCTTAAATGTGTTCTTCAAGACCCACTCCATTCCCCAAGACCACTGACATCAATGCAAAAGAACAGAGGTCTCAGCTCTTAGAGAAATGATTGTCATCCCTACATCATCCCCCTCTTAATAAAGTCTGTATTAGCTTATTCAGTCACTTTTTCTTATCTAATATTTTCAGGTTTTGCATTGAACTCCTTCTTTCAAAAAAAAACTTATTTTGGATAGAAATCTTCATGTTTTTAGAACCGAAAAAGTTCAGGCCAAAAGAATTCTAAGAAGTTCATGCCAATGGACTCCAAACAAAGAAAAAGAACATTTTAGCAGTCCAAGGGAAAGTAACTGGAAAGTGTTTGTATGTAAAGATTTAAAATCTGAGAAAAGTGATATTTTTCTGGAATTGAATCTCTGCAGGAAATGGTGTTGGGAAATAAGTTAAAACGTTGTTTGATGTTTGTGTTAAGACCTTTCTCACCACTACAATAATCAATCTTTGTTTATTTCTTTTAAGTAATGTATTTGTGTTCTGTTGCCAAAGCATATTTTCAACTTTGTGTGAATATGTTATAGAGACTTATCATCATGTTAACTAACTGCAGAAATGTAAGTTAAAATTTCATCAGGCCAGGTTTCATTCTGAGATCTGGTTGTCAAACATGATTAATGGGTGGGATCATCACACTTCCTCAAAATATCATCAAGCAGGCAGTAGCAGTCCTCTCCAAAGCCATATTGCCGCTAGTTACTGTTTATCAATGTACACATTTTTCCAAAGCTAGCTTAAAGTAATGAATTCCATTATTGTTTCTAGGTCTGAGGTAATTTAGTGGTTTCTGCAGTATTCCAGATGGTCGCTGGAAAAAAAACACATTTTATCAAAGCTGTTTACCTTCCACTTTTAGGATACTTCACAAGAATAACAATTCCAGGAAAAAAACCATTGGTATTGCACAAGAGAACAGTGCTGATTGATTGGCAAGTAGACTCTGGTAGAGGTATTGCCATGGATAGTATATCTGTTGATGCTAATTGACATTTGATAACGGGCTTTGTTTGAATTTTAAATGAAGCAGTTTGACATTGATTTATCAGGGCCTTGCCCTGAGAAATGAACCAGTGAATGGCTGTCAACTATTTTGTTGAATTGAAACAGGTGCAATGCATATACAAATCCTTTCTTTTGCAAAGAACACGGCCCTGTGTATTGATATTTGTCACTTTCAGTACAAGCAAATGCACCAGATTGCCAACCTGACTGGCATTCTTAAATTGGTTGTTAGCACAATTCCTTACACATTCAGAATTATCCAGCAAATGCCATCCATCTACAGAATCACATCTAATTTTGGGCGTTTGTTGCAAGTGCAAATTGGTTGGGTATAATCAGAAGCTGTGCCAGTCTTTGGGACTTATGACCTACATCCCTGGCATCACACCAGCACTGAAATTTGAACAATAGGTGAAGTTAGCTGTCTGACACTGCCTCTACGCAGTGACAAGACGTGGTGTTCTCCACTAACAGGATACTGCCTTGAAATCAATGAGAAGTTATGTTGGTCATGCAAATGGGTAATTTGGTAGCTCAGAACTTGTACCATATGACTATATTCTAGATCAGTTTGTTCCTTTTCTGACCAAAGTGTATTATCTGAAGAATTATTATCTGGATTATAAACATAAACAGTTTTGTAAATGATAGCTGAAGTTCCAACTATATAATCCCTTACACATGCAAATGTTTTGAAAGTTAGTATGTCAAGTATTTCCTTCCTTGATTTTCAACACTTGTATTCCTTTATTGATCAAACAGCTGGCTAGGTACAAGATGGAAATAAAGATGGCTTTTATTTATGCTGATGGTCCAGAGTAATGCTTTGGTCATTGTTGATGTAGACAAGTAGATTGCCAGCATCTCATTACTTAGTCCATTAGGATACTATCAAAATGTATTTCCTGACACATTTCTTTTCAGTAAGCAAGGACCATCCAACTACAGGCTGTGCTTCACACACGATAAACTTGGAGGTGCAATGCCACTGCTTGAGTGTTACAATTTCAACTCAGATTTCAAAATAGGTGCTGATGTTTATATGATGTGGAGGTGCCGGTGTTGGACTAGTTTGGACAAGGTCAAAAATCACATGACACCACGTTATAGTCCAACAGGTTTATTTGAAAACATGAGCTTTTGCAGCCCCACTCCTTCTAACACTAACACCTGTAGATGGAGTGAGGCTCTGAAAGCTTGATTTGAAATCAATCTGTTGGACTATAACCTGGTATCGTGTGATTTTTGACCTGATGCTTACAGACAAGTTGCATAAATACCATAACATTCATATGAATGTTCATAATGTATCCTTTTTATTTTTATGATTGAAAGAATTGTCTATTTCAATATATTTCAGAAGCTTATTTGTCTCCTACTCAGCCAAAAATGATCAAGCACAAGAACAAAAAACAATAATTTTTGTAAAGATGTGATTCTGTCAAGCAGTTGTATTTATCTGCTTTAATGCGGATTCAGTGGTGACATTCCAAATTCCAACATTTTTTTAAAAAATTCAGCTGTCAGCAATGCTATATTTTTCATACATGCTGACATCCAAAAATGCCATAGCAATTAACCTCACTGGAAAATCTATGAGGCTATTAAATTTGTTCCTTTTATTTGGGAAGGCCATGACAGTGGTTAATTAAATTTAGACAAGCAGATGAGAGCAGTTTGCTTATGTTTGCAAATTTGTGTATACACCAACATCCTTGTTCATTTACCGGGAGCATTTTTATATGTAGAAAGGATGCGTAGCATACAAATCACTGACACAAATTTTTTGGCATGTCCTGTGATTAAATCAGAATACATTGTCATTCACTTGTATTGATACATAGCTGCCCAGTATAATTCTGAAGCATGCTGCAGATCAGTTGGATAAGTCGACCCGATGTTAGTGAGCTTGCCCCATCTGTTGTGTTCTCCTTTTATAAGAAGATCAGGCCACATGGCAGTAGGATGGGCCTGTATTGTGCATCCAGCTCATGGCTTAAACAGCATCGCAGAGGGTAACTAGCATACTTTTGTACTTCATATTAATATTTGTGAGGGAACCTACTGCTCTGTCTTTTATCTTTCAATATTTGTCAAAGATGTTTTAAATATGATGCACTTTCAAAAATAATTCTTTAAATTTAGATGAAGTTCAAACTTGGCTCCAGTTCTGAAGTGAAGCCCATAATAGGTTAATATTTGATTTTTTAAATCAGAAATGTCATCATGTATAGATATCTTTTCTAAAAATTATGAAATCAATACACTAATTTGTTTGAATACTTGCTAATAATATGGTGTTCAACTATATTACACTAACAGGTTGGAAAAAATGTTCAATCAAATCAAAATGCTGCTCAGTGATGCAACATTTAATTAAACCAGGTTTTGTGGTCAGTGCCAAAAAAATGGTGTTCACTGGATGTTACTTTTTACAGTGGATTAAGCTTCCTCGCATAGGCATTGAGTGGCAACCAATAATTAGTGTAGATTCTTATCAATATGAATTGCAGCATCTTCACAATTGTTTTGTAGAATGAGTACTGCCATATCTCTTCGACTCATCAGACTGAAGCAGAGACACAGCATCCTGATCTGTTAGTGAAAAAAGATGGACATCTTGGGTGTGGTGGAATCTGGGAGGCTGGAATTGAGGGAAAGTCAGAGGCCTTTCAGTGGCAATTGAAGATCCTGGAGAGTGTGGAGGTCTTTTGGTGGGATGGAGTTTTGAAGGTGTGAAGGAGAGCTGGAGGCGAACTTGGGTGGATCGGAGGCCTTGTGATGGCCAGTGCAAGGAAACTGTTCAGCCAGACGCATTGGATCAAGGAGGTAGGTCTAAAGGCTTTTAGCTCTTGGATCCAATGAGAATTTTTAAACTTTACTAATCACAGTTAAAATTGAAAAGCTGAACATAACAAGGCATTGCATTTTAAGAGCCACTTTGCCATCTCACTGCCTGCCTACCTTTTCTGCTTCCATTGAAGATTTGAGTGGATATGTTGGAATTAGGTATGGATCAGTTTTATGATTTTTAAAGACTTAAACACCCAAACCACTGCTATGACCCCCTTTGCAGAAACCAGGAAGGCTTGTTAGTTTGGTTAAACTGGTTGTGTTAAGTAATGCAGTAAACATTAGTTTCCAATATTTACTCCAGTAGTGACAAATTTCCATTTTACATTGAATCTAAGACATGTTCATTTATAATAAATTCAAATTGCTGGTTATTTGACAATAAAGAGTATGTTAGCATATGTTGTGGTTCTGTTCGCCGAGCTGGAAATTTTTGTTGCAAACGTTTCGTCCCATGTCTAGGTGACATCCTCAGTGCTTGGGAGCCTCCTGTGAAGCGCTTCTGTGGTGTTTCCTCCGGCATTTATAGTAGCCTGTCCCTGCCGCTCCCGGTTGTCAGTTTCAGCTGTCCGCTGTAGTGGCCGGTATATTGGGTCCAGGTCGATGTGTTTATTGATGGAGTTTGTGGATGAGTGCCATGCTTCTAGGAATTCCCTGGCTGTTCTTTGTTTGGCTTGCCCTATAATGGTAGTGTTGTCCCAGTCGAATTCATGTTGCTTGTTGTCTGCGTGTGTGGCTACTAAGGATAGCTGGTCGTGGCATTTCGTGGCTAGTTGATGTTCATGGATGCGGATCGTTAGCTGTCTTCCTGTTTGTCCTATATAGTGTTTTGTGCAGTCCTTGCATGGGATTTTGTACACTACGTTAGTTTTGCTCATGCTGGGTATCGGGTCCTTCGTTCTGGTGAGTTGTTGTCTGAGGGTGGCTGTTGGCTTATGTGCTGTTATAAGTCCTAGTGGTCGCAGTAGTCTGGCTGTCAGTTCTGAAATGCTCCTGATATATGGTAGTGTGGCTAGTCCTTTGGGTTGCAGCATGTCCTCCTTCCGTTGTCTTTCTCTTAGGCATCTGTTGATGTTAGCATATGATGTATTTTGTTTTAACGCTAAGAACATACTTAAGGTCTGGTACTGTATAACAGTTTGGTTTGTAAGGTGGCTTGAGACAGCAGCCTGTAATATGTAGCCTGTGAATCTGCCATGATTTCAGTTTAATCTTGGACTGTAGCTTTATAATCATTCATCTTTTCATCAGGGTGCGTGGCGCTACAGAAAGTACCCACAGACTATTTCTGCCTCTGTTCAAATAAGCAATTCCCCAGTAGAAAAGAGAAACATGTTTCTTTGAGAAAGTTTTGTCATATCAGAAGCATAATGACAAATGACTAATAATTTCATAATATGGCTTAAAGATTTGGAGGCAATCCAGAGAAGGTTCACAAGTTCAATTCTGGGAATGACAGTATATTTTTCTGAGAAGAGGCTAAGCAGGTTGGGCTAGTCCTCATTGGAATTCGGAAGAATGGTGGAAACATTGTTGAAACATATATAACTTTCCAGTGTAGATACAGAGAGATTATTTCCCTTGTATGAGAATCTATAATCTCAGATTAATGGGTCACCCATTTAAGTCGGAGATGAGAAGGTATTGTTTTCTCTTGGAGGATAGCAAATCTGATTTTTAAAAAATTCAGATAACTGTCGAGGCTGGGATAGATTTTTAATCTGCAAGGGAATCAAGGATTGTGGGGATAAAGCAGGAAATTGGAGTTACAGAATATCAGATCAGTCATTGTTTTATTGAATAGTGGAGCAAACTTAATAGGCTGAGTGGCCTAGTTTTCCTACTATGTCTTATGGTCTTGTGGTATTGCTATTCACTTTATGATTAAAAACTGAAAGCATCTCATTAATAAAATAATTACCAAATAAAACACAACCACACATGCTATCTTCTGCATAATCCTGACAAATTCAGAGGGAATCTCAACAAATTAGTAATGCCACATTATGCAGCATTACAGCTTTTAAACCATACCTGTAAGATAATGCTCTTGTTCTGTCATATCTGAAATACAGTATTTTTGCTCTATTTAGCTTTATAAGTGTCAAGTAGAATATTAAATATGTAACATGATTATTAAACATTTTGGAATTATTAGCCCATCTAAAACTTTTCTTTTATGTAAGTTGACTGGAAAGTGTAATTAAAATACTTCAGACAAATCAAAGTTCAAAAATTGGATCACTTTAAAGACTTAGATAATACTTTATGGGTCACAAAGATGGGATAAGCTGTTAACTTTCTGGCTAAATGGATGATACTGTGGTTTATAACTTAACTTTTCCTCTGTGATATGGCCTCTCCTACTGTGTTAATTTTGTTTTTATGTCTGAACCATTAACTCTGGGATTTTGCTTCTCCAGGCCAATTATATTGAACAGTGGGCTCATGATGTTTTGAGTGAAGGAAATCCAAGGAAGTTGTTTTTTTTTTAATTCATTGGTTGGGTTTCTTGGCAATTTACTGAGAAGTTTTGTGAATTTGCAAGCCTGTGAATGGCAGCAGTCCAAAAAGCATTGTGTGTGTACAACTATTGAGCATTCATTGCTCGATAGACGAAGTGGTTCTTTTGAGAAACTGGCAGCAAATGAGGCAGCAATTTAAAATAATTCCCTTAGCTTTTATTGGTATTTTGATGTCTGTTTAAAGTGTCTAGCGATAAGGGCCTCCACTCGCTTCATCTGTTGGTTCAGACTGAAATTTGAGTTCCAGTTGTATCTGCAAAGTGTTACAAGGTTTGCAAGTGTTTAAGTGAATTTTGTTTCTTAATTGCACTATTTGAGCTAGGTGTTATCATCTTCATGTGACACTGTTGCAATTGTACAGTATATTAGTAACATGTATTTTCCATAGCTCTGAGGCATCACATTAACTTTGATAATATATATGGAGTTCAAAATATGGATCAACTTCTGAGCTGTGCAGTAAAATGTCTGACTGTACTTTCAACCCATAAAGGTTTTGCAATAATTCCAAAGATTGCAAGTGTTTTTTTACATTTATCTTCAGTGGAAACACAAAGCAGAGAAATTGGATTAGGAAAAAAAGATAGAAACAATTCAATTACTAAATGTATCTTTTTTGCCATTTTAAAGCCTTACTTAGAGTTTATAATTATTTTCTCAAGTATGTTAATTAGAAGGATTAGAGAAATGATCATATGTTTATTAAACTGCATGAGGAGGTGAAGTAACTCCACTGAGGCCAGTATCCTGTCACCATGACACCCTCTATTTATATATGGAGAGTCCTTGATCCTGATCCAGCTCCTTCAGAGCCAGTTCTGGGACTGAAAAGGATATCGGAGACTCTTGTGCTCACCTGTCAGCCAGGGCTGTCTGATGGAGGCTGCTATTCTGGTCCAATCACAGAACTCATTCTATGAGGTTCACCTGGCTGACCTCATTATAATCATTACAGAGGAACACAGGAACCTTTGAATGAAACCAAACAAAGCAGATCCCTCCTTTAACTAAAGTTGCAGCAGTCAACTTTTACCCTTCAAATTGTATTATATCTGCTAAACGTATATTGTGTGAATTACCAAGTGGGAGAATACAGTGGAATACTAAGGAAATTAAAGATAACAAAGGACAGGCCATCTGTTATTAGGATATTTCTAAACAGGAGAGTCGAAAGCCTGACTTGTTTTTGTATGTAAACTTTTTAGCATGGTCACTGTAGAGGTCCCTGAAATCTGCATCACAGTACTTCTGGCCTATCAGTGTTCAGTCTCAGTGATCTGGTATCCAGTTGTTTGTTGTTGTTTTACTTGTGCTTGCATTATCATAATATTCTCACTATTTCAATGATGAGAATCATGGAACATTCCATTTGTTTGATTACCAGCTTTATTGAAGAGTTAATGTAAAAGTACACCTCATTGTAAGATTGTTTTTCTACTGATGATGCACAGTCATTTTCTAGCATAGTTAAAATAAAGATCAACATTAAATTGTTATCACAGTGTTTTTGATAAAGGTGGCAGCTGCTGTGAAAGTTATTGTCGCAGCAGCAACATGCATTCCTGCTGCATTGGGAAAACGGTGTGACCCTGGCTTAGAAATGAAATGCAGAGTTGATTGGTCATGGAGCTAGAACCTGTTGGTGGAAAAGTACAAAAATAGCACAGGGAAAATGGATGTGTGAAACAAAAATATAAACTGGGTTGATGGATGACAATATTTTGTTTTAGCCAGCAATCAAAAATAACAGTTATTAAACCATGAGAAAGAGCCAATTGTTAGAAACATTTAACAATAAAATCGTGAGGAGCATGGATAGGATAAATAGACAAGGTCTTTTCCCTGGGCTGGGGGAGTCCGAAATAGAGAGCATAGATTTAGGGTAAGAGGGGAAAGATTTAAAGGGACCTAAAGGGCACCTTTTCCATGCAAAGGATGGTGCATGTATGGAATGAGCTGCCAGAGGAAATGGCGGAGGCTGGTACAATTGCAATATTTAAAATACATCTGGATAGGTACATGAATAAGATGTGTTTGGAGAGATATAGGCCTGGTGCTGGCAAATGGGGCTGGATTAATTTAGGATATCTGGTTGGCATGGGCGAGTTGGACCGAAGGGTCTCTTTCTGTGCTGTACATCTCTATGACTCTATGTGGATAGAAGCAGGAATCCAGAAAGGTTGTTAAATCACAGCAGTAGGTCTAATAGGTATTAGTGAGAGATGTTAATGTTTGGATAGTGCTGTGGTACTGTATAAATAAATAGTAACAAATCGACTAGTAAATAGGCAAATGTTGGTGACAGGAATAGTACCCAGTAATATTTATTAATTGTTTCATATGTAACCAATGACTTTGAAACACTGTATGCAAGGGAACATAAGATTATATGGAATAGATGCAGCAGTGAGTTATATGGCTTATAAATAAGATCATGGTTGATCTACAACAACTCCAACTTACCACTCTCTCTCAATTATCCCTCAATTCTCTCAGTGCCCAAAACTCTATCAATTTCCATCTTGAACATACTCATCTACTCAGTGTTCTCAGGGCTTTGGGGAAAGGGAATGTGAGAATAATTCCTAAAGATCCACGTTTTATCTGAGTTGAGAGCATTCTCTTCGTTTCAGTTCTAACTGGCGAAGCCCTCACCAGCTAGCCAGGAGAAACAGGTTGTAAGCTAGAATCTTATTTGTTTCATTGAAATCAACACAGCATTTTAAACCTCTGAGAGTACAAGCTCATTCTACTCCATCCCTGTTCATACAACAAACCTCTCATCCTAGGAATCAATCTAGTGAGCCATAGTTCCATCCCCGTGAAGGAAATGTTTCCTTGCTCAGGTGAGCAGACAAAGATGTGTACAGCACAGATGTGATCCAGCTAAAATACATTATAATTGCAGTTAAAAAAATTGCAACAATATTGCACCTGTCATGATGACAAGACATCCCAAAACATCTTATAGTCAGTGAGATACTTTTTGAACTGTGATTACATGAAATGTAGGAAAGACTAGAGAATCTGCACATAACACAAATGTGGTAATGACCAGATGTGGGAATGATTCCTGAAGAAGGGCTCATGCCCGAAACGTCGATTCTCCTGCTCCTTGGATGCTGCCTCGATTCTCCTGCTCCTTGGATGCTGCCTGACCTGCTGCGCTTTTCCAGCAACACATTTTTGGCAATGACCAGATGTAACCTATTTTTGTGATGTTATTTGAGGATACACCCTTTTAGGAGAGTGAGAATAACTCCCCTCCTTTTCTTTGAAACAGAATCATGCAATCTCCACCTGAGTGGGTAAACAAGACCTTGGTTTAAATACTCAATTAAAATTCACCATCTTCAACAGTTAGCATTTCTTCATTGATGTATCAGCCTTGATTTGTGGGTGTGTGTCCTTGGAATGGCATTTGAACCCCTAACTTTCAGACTGAGTGCATGAGTAGGATCAAGTGAGCCAGCGGCTGACATAGCTGACGAAGACCTCCATGCCTCCAAGACCTCCATCTTAGAATAAAGACCAGCATACTGTTTACTTTCCTAATTCTTTGGTACACCAACATGTTAATTTTATTATCAGTGCCAAACATCTACTGCATCCTCCTTTCACCATTCCATTTTGCATATTTTTATAAAAGTTAGACTGTTTTCAGTGCTATTGATTGGACATGTTGGATCTATCTGTTATATTATTTCAGAGTAAGTTAGGTATGAAGAGTCTAAATAAAATAGATAAGGAGAATTAAATAAATAAGGAGAAACCTCCTATTGGTTGAAGGCCAATAACCAGACTACACAAATACAAGGTGATCGGCAAAACATGTAACCATGACAAGAGAGTATACTTTTCAGTCACAAGGATTTCAAAAGCACTATCTAAGAGTTGTGAAGACAAATTCAGTTCTGGCCTTTGCAGTAACCTTAAAGCAGGATCTGAAGAGGAATAATTGGCACGGCTGTGTGGAAAAGGTAAGGAATTGACCCTAAGTGCATGGCCTCCTGTGCTCTGCATGATCCTGACCATTACCATCTGCACATGTAAATGTGTATCCAGAATTCCACCTCACTTACTATTATATTAAAGTCTGTTCCCAAGTGCAAATTTATCATCATTCCACCACACACGGGGAGCAATGTGAAAAGTATTCTCGATGCTTATGTTAAATCGTGCAATTATTTCAGACTTTGGGATACCATTAGATCATGTGATGGCAGCAGATGTTTATGAATGAAGCTAAAATGTTCTAATAAAATACACTTACCTGAGCACGTTGATTAGGAAAATATCTATAATGAAATACATGCTAAATTCAATCAAGAAAAATCAACCTGAATTAGTGCCTGAAAGAGAGAAAACAACTGAGTGAAGGAAATGGCTCCCAGCACAGCAGTGAATGTGTAGCTACAGCTCAGACTGACGTTGGAGACCAATGATGTTTTGGAGGAATTTGAGAAATTTTAAGACTATCGACACATAAGGCTATGAGTAGCCAAATGATGTGACTGGCTACTGATATGACTAGTTGATCAATAAAGAAGATGGCAAAGGTGTTATCAGAAGCAGAGAAATCAAAACATACTCTGGAGGATAATGTCTTGTACCATCAAGCTGAAGTTTGATGCTGGAGCACTGAATTATATCATCCCAATTATACTGAACAAAATTTTGCATGAACATTTGAAGAGAATGTTTATCCAATGTAAAATGATGCCTGTTAGAACTATATTTGATAGCTGAGAAACACCCAAATCAGAGGGACGCACAAAGCGAAAAGGAATTGACTGTATATTGCAGATCACTGCAACAGTTGTACTTTGATGGATTTGAACTTCACAAAAAGCTGCAGCTGTAAGCCATAGAAAGATGGAGGTGGCACTGAGGATTGAAGGTTGAAACTATTGAAAAACATCCTCCAATCAAAGGCAAGAAAGATCAGGTCCAAGTGCTTCCCTTGAGAGCAGCTATCCCTTGATTTGAGAATGATGTCTATGCAATCACCTATGACATCTTGTAATGAACAAGCCAATTTTTTGACAGTCAAATCTTTGGATACATGAAGATAGGATGTCCATGAGGTTATGTAATGCAGAGTGAAGGTTTAGCTTCCCTTTTTTCCCCTTCTTCTATCATTAAAATGTGGCCCTTGATGCCTGTGCATGACTTTTTTAAACATAGGTACTTGAAATGTCTTCGCTGTCCACACATTCTTGGTGGCATTGTGTTCGGATGTCACGGGTAAGATGATTGGTATCACCTTAACTCTGAACCTGCCTTTTGTCTTTGCAGCCAGTGATATTTGTGGTCATCCATGAGCTGTTCTGCTGTTGTGGAATTTACTTTTTCAAAACAAGATGTCCTGCCAAGAATGGTAACACCTGCAGCAAGGAGTTTCTGGTGGCTTTGCTCAGGTTGTTCTAAGAATCGTTGATGTTGTTGAAAATCTTGTGCTTTTCAATATGACCATCTACAAAGAGAGAAAGCTGCAAGAAACAAGTTTGTCATACTACAACAGAGAAACCTGTCACTCTGTGAGTGAAGAAGCAGAAGTGTTAATGGA
Organism: Chiloscyllium plagiosum; assembly: GCF_004010195.1. Classification (NCBI taxonomy): domain Eukaryota; kingdom Metazoa; phylum Chordata; class Chondrichthyes; order Orectolobiformes; family Hemiscylliidae; genus Chiloscyllium; species Chiloscyllium plagiosum. The sequence goes on from NC_057723.1 coordinate 49,924,133, forward strand.
ATTTGCATCCAAAAACTCTTAACATCAGCTGAGGTCAACTGTGCTGAAATAGAAAGAGAGTTTTTGTCTTTGGTGCATAGATTCAAGCAAATGTTCAAGAAAGTTCATTGGAAAGAATAATAGTCATCCAATAGAGAAGTCTTTAAAGAAAATGCTGTGTCAAGCACTGGCAATAGTGCAGTGGTTACTCTTGAGGTTTCACAGTATGATTTCCTTCTAGGAAGCAGAAATAGCACTAACAGGTGTCATATTGCATCTGAGGTCTCATGAGAAACATGAGATTAAACATCTAGGTATAAAGATCTGTCATCTAGTGAACATAACACCACTGAAACAGAGTCAAATTATAAATGAGACTGGAAAGACAAAGAGCTGCAAATGCTCTCTCAGCAACTGATCCAGAGATGGTTTGGTGAGTTACAGCAAATACAGCCAACAGTACATCAGTATTGGTCTATCAGAAATGCCATCTCATTAGAAGATAGAGTTCTGCTGGCAAGATCTAGAATCATTGGACCCAAAATAAACAGAATCTCCAGAAAATACTGTTTTGTCCAAGTGAAGAGGGTGATTCGATTCCCCTCTCTTTATCCTCTTCTTGTTTGGGCGTGGCAATTGTTAAAAATGTTTTGGCATGTATCTATTGCACTTCAGTTGAAATGTAGTTTCCTAGAAAATGAAGGAGCCAATTACCAAGTTTTACTTGAGTGAAAGAAAAAAGAATTCTTCTATCTACTTGAATAAAAACAGTAAAAATGCATACACACACTCTCAGACACAGGTGAAAAGTTTAAAAACTGGAGTTTCTGGAGTGCTACAAGCAAGTAGAACAAAGTTTGTCCAATTACAAAGTCTTTAGAATCCTTGAGGTATTGAATTCTTCATCTCATTCCTTTGGAATCTATAGGTACCTTTGAGCTTTTGCAGAATGGTTATGATCCTGGTTTGCTTTAATGCCGATTGTTGTATTCTGACATGATGAGGAAAGCAGACGGCGAGAGAGAGTTCCAGCTCACAAATTCACAAATTCACTTTCCATCTCTTTGTTCAGCTGTTCAGAAGCAACTATTAAAATATAATTCAGTGTGTATTATAGAATCTAGCTCAATTTGTCTTTCCAAGCTGGCTAACTGGCAAGTGAGCCTTTCATTGCAATTGAAATTACCCTACAAGTGTGAATTAAACAAATGTGAATTTCTTCATATGACTGAATTGCCTCATTTTTATGGCTTTAGATAAAAAGGGTAAATTAAATACAGCTACATTCATTACACATGTATATCATGAAACTTGAATGAATCTGTGGTTGGGTGATCACTGCAGTCATTTTTGGTTCATGTTTCTACCATTTTTTAAAAATTGTTTTTGTCCCTGGAAGTTTTTATGTTTAACAATCAAATGATGGAAATATAAAATTTAATAGTGCCACGGCAATAATAATACATGAATCTCACATGGAAAGTGAGAAGAGTAAGCTCAGAGCCAGATCAGCTGTGCCTTGGATAAGCCTTTAAAAAGCCATTGAAAGAATGGTATCTGAGTGTGTGGTTTGCTAGAGGTGATGACTACTGAGGTAGCATCCAAATCATAGAATGTGGGTACAGTAGGAGCCACCTTATTTCTACAGTTTTGAGCAGTACATTAAGCATTACAACAGTACAATGTCTGTTTGCTGAGCAAGGAATTCTTAAAATAGTAATATGTGATAATTATACTCAATTCATACCCACGAAATTTAATGATAGATTTAACATCATAACTTCATCCCACATTGCACAAGTGCACACTATTTCTTCGAAAGCCATGGACCACGTTAAACACAGAGATGATAAAAGACCTTGCTTTATTATTCCTCCGAATTATGATTATGAAGATTAAAATTAAATTACCTGCAGAGCTACTTAATATGGGAGGTGTATGACAACTTTACCAAGTACTGTAAGACAAGTAACCAAGAGGAATTAAGCATCAACTCATTGTTGCACAGGTAGAAGAAAGTCAACACTTCAGCAAACAAATAACTCATGTTTATACACATATAAGATATATATTTTTAAAATCTGGAACAAATATTGTTGGTAAAATTGAGAGTTCAAGATCGCACATCACCGGGATTGAAACTGACAAGCAGATGAGAAGGAACAGAGACCATGTTCCACTTAAACCAGAACTGGTGAAGCAGAAGCAGTCAGCAACCTCACCAAGAATGTCACCAACAACAAACAAACAAACATCACTGTATTGTAACAGCATCATCATTTTAAGACACAAACAGCAGCAACATAAAACACTGCTTTTGCAACACTAGAGACAACATTGCTAGTACAGCTAACCAACTCATCACAGAGCAGTGGCAGCTGAATCCATGCAATGGAGGCACAACAGCTTACTATCTGAGTGGATTCACGAACAATTTGGTATCCTTTTTAGATTTACAAGTCAAGTGTAAATGTTCATTGGTGTAGACATGATGGCAATAGATTGAGAGATGCAATGAGACCTGCCTGTTCTCATAACACCAGTTGCTGAAATTAAGTGTGCAGGTGCAGTAGGCAATGAAGAAGGTAAATGGTATCTTGGTCTTCATAGCAAGAGGATTTGAAGCAAAGATGTCTTGTTGTGATTGTGCAGGGCCTTGGTGAGACCACAGCTGCAGTATTGTGTGCAATCCTGGTCTCTTTATCTGAGGATAGATGTTTGGACTATGGAGGGAATGCAGCAAAGGTTTACCAAACTGATTCCTGAGTTGACAAGACTGGCAAATGAAGAGAGATTGGTTCGGTTAAGACTATATCCACTAGAGTTTGGAAGAATGAGGGGGGATTTCATAGAAATCTATAAAATTCTAACTGGATTAGACAGGTACATGCAGTTCTCTGATGACTGAGAAATCTAGAACCAGGTATCACAGTCTAGCGATTCAGGGTAGGCCATATTGGACTGAGATGGGGAGAAATTCCTTTATCCAGAGAATGGTGAGCGTGTAGAATTCTATGCTACAAAAAGAGGTTGAGACTGAAACAGTAAATTTCTTGTGGCTGAAGGAATCAAAGGGCAAGCAGAAAAAGTGGGAACATGGTTCTGAGTTGGATGATCAGCCATGATCATATTGAGTGGTGCAGAAGGTTTGAAGGGCTGATTAGCACCTACTCCTGTCCTATTTTCTGTGTTTCTAAAATGCAAAAATAATTGGAAAAGATAATGTTTATATCAGAAAAATTTTAAAGTGAGTATAATATTACATTCGATACTATAATGAAATAATATGGAAACAGTATTACCATATGCATGTATACATGTATATTCAGGATCTGGATCACTCACCGTTGCTGTGCAGCATCATTTTGCGCATTTGTGGAGAGATGTGAAAAATATACTTTACATGAGGTGCATTTCCTACGGTAAATAGTGTGATTATGTCAGATTTCTGGGATCCCACGGCATAGCATTATTTATATTAAAGGACATATTAACCTTGATCCTAACAATTTAAGGCCACAAATTCTGTCCTCCATTTTATTACCCACCTCCCTCCAAGCTCAGTGTCTTGTTTCCATGCTGTCACGGTGTGTAGGGATGACATAATTTCTGTGATCAACACCTACTATTAACACCTAATTTTCATCCATATCATTTGTCTACTACCATCAGCACTCCATTTACCTTTTGCTGAGGACATTTTCACCATCACAATCTGGGCCTGTTCATCTTTATGTATGAAATTATTCATCAATGTCATTTGAATCTTTTGTGCATATCGACACAGTAAACCCTGACCATTCACAAAGTTTATGTTCCCGGAAAACCTCTCAAATAACAAGCATGATTTTCTAATTGAAGTCAGTTGCATAGGTTACAACTATCCAAAATTTTATACATACATTACACAGAAGATAACATTTAATATAAGCTATTTTTATATAAATTAAAGTATTCTACTGGATGAAGTTAAAATAAGCTATTTAGATTAAATTTATCAGACCAGCTCTTCTTATAAAGCTTCACTGCATTTTAAATCATGACAATAATGTGAGGCTGAGGTACAACACAGCTGACATGCAGCGCTCACTTTCCAGTCCCATAAATACAGTTTCAGATCATTACCTGAAAATCTTAGCCCATTTATTTGTCTTGGTTTTTTTTCCCTTTCCCTGATGACTCTTTCAATTTTTCTTCTATCTTTTGTTCCTGAGAATTGTGGATAAGTGAACATTTGTCCTGTAATAGGCGAAATGGTGTATCGAGCACCATGTCCCGATAGGTACATTTGTGAATGCCAAAGACAGGAATGACAGGACTTTACTGAATAGTGCCTTTAATTTTAGCTGTGGTCTAATTTTCCCTAATACGCTCTTAGCTCATGCTCTGTTAGGCTTAATTGTACTCTTTGTCTCTTCGTGATGCATGCTGCTTGGTTTCATCCAGACAACTGCAATGCTGTGCAATTTTGATTTTTCTCTTTAGACTTTTAAATTTTCCTTTACATGAACCTTGCTTCTGTGTTATGATCTATCTTTTGCTTGGGTATCGGACAGCCAGTTTTCACACAGCAAGATAGCAGAACCAACCAACGAGAAGAATGGTCAGTTAAACTAATTTTGGTGACGTTGCTTACAGTTGAATGTTCAATGTAAATTTCCTGGTTTTCAAATTGTATAATGGAATTCCTAAGGTCTACATGAAAAATTCATTTTAACAACTCTACTGAAGGGCAGCACCTCCAGCAATGCAAAGCTTGTGCTCAATAAATTCAAATCTTGACCTGACACGGGACTTCAAGATGAAAGCCAAATATGATTACTTAAAAAGCGATATCTGTACTCTTTCCATTAATAAGTTTTAAATAATCCTTTACCTGTAATGACTGTAGGTAATGTTATTTTAGAATTTTAAAAAAATGTGAGTGTAACATTCTGCGAAGACATTCATACTTCTTTTATCTCCTCCTCCTCCCCCTTCCCACTGTCCTCTCCACTTCACATTTCTCGTCCCCATCATGTATCTTTATTTAATCTTCCCTTTCTTTACTTAATTCCACTTTTCCTCCTCCTCTTTTCCATTATGTTTTCTTTTTCCCCTCACGCTACCCTTCCATTGTGACTTATATTAATAATTCAAAAGATCCAGTCTTGTCCACCCAACCATAACTGTCCTACGCAGTAAATCAACTCAGTTATTTATTTAATAATTTTGCATTAATATGTTATATTTGTACTCTATTATATCAATTCATTCTAACATAACCATAATGCAATAACTCAAAAATATACTTAAACAGGCTGATGACATTTATGTCACCAGGCTAACAATTAAATTGCACAATCTACCACGAATTTCAATTGTTTTTCTTGTAAAATCCCTTTGAGGTTTGTTAAAATGTGTATTTTGCATTGTAGTTAATTGGTCACATGCATCCTGCAAATGATCAATTTGTAAGAATAATGAGAATGCTTTGACCCTATTCAAAGGGGGCAAGTTTGAATGAATGTTCTTGCAGAAGTCTGCCCACATAATAATAAGTATATTTGATTAGAGTTAAATTAGGGTTATATCCAGACATAGGCCTGGCGTTCTACTCACTGTACTGCACTCAAATAAAATAAACTGTTTATAATGCCATGGTTCTGAAGAGATTAATATTTATGGTCCATTAGCTCCTCTTATTCAACTGTACACACACACAATTCTAGGTGCAGACAGAAAGTTCTATTCTAGTTCTTTGGAGGGAGAAGATGTATTTGTACCAGCACCCTAAGATCCTAGCAATTACACTTTACCAAATATACTTACTGTTTTCATGCAATAAACCTTGAGCTCAGAACTTTTGTAGATTGTCTATTCCAATGTATCATATGCTATTGATCAATTGACAGACCCAAGACAAAACAAAGCCAAGGAGGATTGTTAGCAGCAAATTACCTTACTCTGTACGACACACTGGCAAATTCTACAAGGTGTTCATGGCGGTCATCTGGGAAAGTACCACAGAAACCAATTCTTATAAGACAATAAGATGTAGGAGTAGAAGTTGGACAGTCAACCCATTGAGTTTGTGTGCTGCCACTCAGATCACGGCTGATGGGTTAATCCTCAACTCCACTTTCCTGTCCATTCCCCAGAGCACTTGATTCACTTTTGATTACAGTAGAGTCAATTCTACTATAACGCAGTACTTCCATTCTTGTTTTATAAGAAAGTTGAGTAATAACAGCAGTGTTTAAACTAATGGGTCTGGTATCGTGTTATAACCAATACATGCTTTAAAAGTTCACTCTTTAGAAGCAGTGTTTCCAATTTGTTATGAAACACGCTTTATAGCAGAACAACCTGTATGTGTATCTCAGTCCTGAACATAATTAATGACTCAGCCTCAGCAGCCCTCTGTGATAAAGATATCCACAGATTCTCCCCCCAAGGGAAGAGATTCCTTTCTATCTCTGTCTTAAACGTGTGACTCCTTATTCTGACAATATGTCCTCTAGTCTTAAACTCTCCCACAAAGGTAAACAACCTCTGTGCATCCACCTTGCTAAGTCCTCTATGAATCTTTTACGTTTCTGTAATGTTGCCTCTCATTCTTCAAAATTGCACGCGTACAGCCGAACCTACTTAACTTCAATTCATAAGTCAGTCCATCCACTCCTGGCATCAGCCGAGGGATCCTTCTCCAGACTGCCTCTGAAACCAGTAAATCTTTCCTTGGGTAAGGGGCACAAAACTGCTCACAGTATTCCAATTTTCGCGTCTGACTGCTATAATCTGACTACTTTAGCCTTGTAGTATTTTAGCAAAACCTTCCTACATTTATACTCCATTGCCTTTGAAATAAAGGTGAACGTTCCATATGCTTTCCTTATTACCTACGGAACTCGGACACTAGCTTTTAGTTATTCATGGATGAGGACCTCCAAATCTCTCTGTTTTTTCTGCATTTTTTTCTCCATTTCAATAATATTCTGCTGCACTATTCTTCCTGCCAAAGCACATTACTTCACATTTTGCTACATTATATTCCATCTGCCAAGTTTTCACCTATTCGTTTAACCAGTCTACATCCCTCTCCAGATTCTTTGTGTCATTCTCCACCACTTACCTTCCCACCTACGTTTATGTTCACTTTCCTCAGCCAAGTCATCAATATATATTGCAAATAATGTGGCCCCCTGTGGCACACCACTAGTTACAGGTTATAATCCTGAAACTCCAGTGAGTAAAATTTCAAAAGAGGCTACTTATGTTATCGCAGAATTATCAGTGATGTCTGATTCAGCTGGAATTAACCAGCCATGTTTTAAGCTATTTCAAAAGGACAGGGATTGTCAGACACATTGTCAGCAATGCGTAATGGGATTTTGACAAGTGGTCTTGGTAAATACAGGATTAGACAATGTATTTTGTATGACAGCAGTTGCATTACTGATGGGATTGAACTTTATGCAACTATTGTAGACCAGTCATAAAACTGCCAGAGGCATTTCCAGGTGGAGTTGTTAAAATTTGTCTTCTTTAATAAAATGTAAGGTGCACAATAAGTGACAGAATGAATATTGACAGCAATTTCTCTGTTTCCTCTTCTAATTGTTAACCTAGCAGTGATTTGGTGGCTGCCAAATAAGAGCACTGCTTTCCAACTTAGTTGAAATTCAACCTATTATTTAATTGAAAACAAAATAAATACTGTAAATGGTAGAAATCTGAAACATCACAGGGAATTCTGGAGAAACTCAGCAGGTCTGGCAGCTTCTGTGGAGAGAGAAATAAAAGTAGTATTTTGAGTCTGGTATGATTTCTTCAGAATTAGTCTGATTTCTGATGCAATTCTTTACTGTCTTAAAATAGTTATACAGTGAAAGAAAGACACCATTTGAAACAAACTGATACTTATGTTTGAATGTCGAGAATCTGTTAAAAGGAATTTTAATCCTTTTCTGATCAAGTTCAATTCTTCAGGTAACAGACACTGAATAGACTCATGGGGCCGAATGGCCTGTTGTATATTTGTTCTTGTGGTTATACTAACCCTTGCTGCACAAACTGATATATTGTGCGTAGATTTAGAAGTGATTGTGTAACAAGTCTGTAAAATCTCCAGTTAGTATACTAATGTTTCCTCAAACAGTGAAAACAATTAGAGTTTTTTCTTTGTTCTCCTCTCCACCCCACGTGGAGCAGACTTAAGGAGGTAGGTTGCACTTAAATGCAAGATTTGCCCCTCAATGTTGGATAATGGAATATTGTTTTCTTTTTGGCATTTTTGTTCACAAAAGATGCTTTCAGGTCCGGTTAGTTTATTTAGACTCTATTCTGACATCAGTATTGTACCAATTTTAGGACATGACTCCCTCTGACATCCATGTGACATTTCCTGAGTAGCATTACCAATGAAATATTGAAATAGGGGACACTATTATGCTTCGGTACATGGTCACTAGGCAGGGGATGAAGACTGTTTCAGATCATTTGATATAAGCTTGTCAGAGTGAGCTAGGAGGCCTGGATTCAAGTCACACCTGCTCCAGAGTATATAATAACATCTCTAAACAGATTGATTAGAAAATGTTAATTAGCAAGTGGTGGTTGCATCTTATCAGTCAGTTTGGATTCAAATCCATGTACTAGATGTGAAAGGGCTAAAGCCATGCCATTGTTTTTAATCAACAACCATTTTTAACCAAGTGCACAAATTAATTGATAAACATTAGGAATGCTTAAAAATCTGAATTAAAAGCAGAGAAAGCTGGAAATATTCTGAATAACGGTTTGTTAATTTGAAAAATCTATTACATTTTTACTCCTGATGTACTAATTTTTTCTGGATTTTCAGTTTCTAGTGCAACTTAAGTATTTCTGTGCCCAATTAAACTTTGACTATGAATTTTATAGTGGTTTCATTTTGGCTGTTCCTTCCTTTTCTGTGTAACCTATCTAGATTAATGATAAAATGGATAGATTACAAACTGATAAACCAATTCTTTACCTAATTGGTGTTGTGTGCGTAATGCCATCTCCAACCAAGAAAGAGTGCTAATTGACAGTGCCATTACAGAATCAGATGAACATTTATGAAGAGAGGTAGTATTTTCTACTGGATGCAAATTCAAGGCAGATCACCTGAAATGTTGCTAGTTTTCCTAAAGTTTGACCACTGATTTCAGCTGCGAAATTATGGGGTACAATTACAACATTTAAAAGGCATTTGGAAAGGTTTATGACTGGAAGGGTTTAGAGGGCTATGGGCCAAATGCTAGAAAATGGCACTAGATCAGTTCGGGAATGTCTGATTGGTGCGGTTGAGTCGAACCGAAGGTTCTGTTTCTGTGCTGTATGACTCTAGAGAAGATGCCACCAAAAGGATGTCTCCTTCAATGGGGTAACATTTGGGCTGTTGTTTCCTCTGATCTTTTACCACCTTCCCTACCAGCAGCTTCAAGAAGTTCCAGCAACACACAAGAGGAAATCCTATCAAAACCTAGTCCCAGTTATCATTTACAATGGAGGGCAGAACAAAATGGGAAAAGGTTATTGGGGTAGTCGTAATATGCATTTGAGATTACATTCAAATTAGCCAGGATCCTATTAAATGGTGGAACAGGTTGAGGTGCTGAACAGCCTGCTCCTCCTTCATATGTAACATTAACAGTTGGAATGGGAGTAGGGGGAATACAGTACATTTACTGAGGCTATATTTGGCCTCACCATTGTGTTTTCCTCCATTATCTACTGCTATCTTAACTTGATATTTAATGAATCTTATTCAATTGATCTATTAAGCAACCAACAGCATTCACTTTCTTTGTCACCACAGATAATGTAGCTGGTAACATCTAAGATTATCAGTCTCAAATGGCCATTGTTTGATGTCTTCATTTCTTGATCACTGAAGGAACAATAACAGGTCAAAATAAAACTTCCCCCAATAGAAGCTTTATATATCTTTTGCCACATCTGTTGCACACCAACCAGTGTGTTAAACCCTTATCTTTACAAAGCTGAATTTAAGAGTGAAATCTGGGATGACACTCAAGTCTGTATTTATGCAGTGAAGGTCTCCGAGATGATTTGATATGAAAAGTTGCAGTGCACCGAGTCAGAGGATTGTGGATTCTAGCACCACCTTGGGATACAATCAAAGTTGGCATTTTATTGTCTTATTGGAGATATCATGTTTCATGGCCAACACTGTACCAAGAATCATGTGGACATCCATTCCATGGTATTCTTTTAAAGGAGAGAAAGGAAGTTATTTTGCATCCTTGGTCTATATTTTGTTTTGAACCACATTACCAAAACAAATTATCTGGTCATTTACTTTCTTTGCTATTTGTGGGAGTCTGACAGACAAAACTGACTCTGTTATTGATATAACAGCAAATACATTTCAACTTAGCTTAATGGCTATGAGCATCCTTCATACTGAGGATTGAAAGACATTAAGTAAATGAAAATGGAAGTATTAAGTGTTCTTAACAACATCATGTCCACAACACGGGAATCTTTAGAAAACAGTAATATTTTCCTGAGTGTGCATGTAGTTCATATGATGTAATAATTGCTCCAGCACTTTTTTAAACATTTGATGAAGCGGGTAAGCTTAAAACCCACAATATTTTGAGATAAAGATTTTATTTCTTTAGTTATCTACATTGATCAACCACATTTTTTTATTTTTGTGCTGTCCTCACCTTCACATAATTTTATATTCAAGCTCTTTGCTTGAGAAACTGATGTGATTGTTGTTCCAGCCTCTTAGAACAGGGAAAAAGCAAGTCCCTATGATCAAATGAATAGAAATGATGAAGCCACATCTCCCAGTTAAAAGACAAATTGTGTATTTAATCAATTTCTGTAATGCAAAGGGATTACATGAACCAAAATATCTGGAGACATACCAGTTATGACATTATCATGCTCTTTCATTTCCTGCTTCAATACAATCTCCATTCTGCAGCCTTGTCATAAAATAAGTTTTGTTAACAACCAGTGCAACACAAAGCACATTGATGAAAGTTTGCTGGACAATGCTATATGTGAGCAGTCTATTCAACATTGAAGGTTGCCAGAGTTTTAATCTGAAATCGGACATTCTACTGAGAGAGTCAGTGGTCACTTTTTACTGTTTACGGATTGTCAAAATGACAGCTTTAAGATTGTTGTAAAGGAATTGGGTCATAATGTCATTAGAATTCCATTGCTGTGGACTATAGTAATAATGAAGTAGTCAATGAAAGTAACTTTGGACTGCTCAGAATGACACATACCAATAAAACAACAGTAAATTGTGCAATGGTATGGCAGAACTCCAGCATTTGTGTTCAGTAATTTCCATGGAGACATATTTCTCTTGTTACTTTGGCCAGATGTTATATATTGAACCATATCATACAATCCCTACAGTGTGGAAGTAGGCCTTTTGGCCAAACGAGTCCACACCGACCCTCCAAAGAGTATCCCATCCATACCCAACCCATTCTGACACCCTGCATTTGCCCATGGCTATTCCACCTAGCCTGCACCACCCTGGACACTATGGGCAACTTAGCATGGCCAACTCACCTAACCTGCACAACTTTCGACTGTGGGAGGGAACTGGAGCACTCAGAGGAAACCCACATAGACACCAAGAGAACGTGCAAACTCCACACAGACAATCACCTGAGGATGGAATTGAACTCAGGTCCCTGTCACTGTGAGGCAGCAGCACTAACCACTGAGCTATTGTGCCACCATATTTTCTGATCTATGTGCCAATTCTGTGTAGTTCAGTGATTGAAGTTGAATGTTTTCAAATATAAATTACGAGTCACTAGTGGCTCTCTCAGCTAAAATGTCAGGGGGAAGGGAAGGGAAGGACAAAACTATCCAAAAGAAGAACTGCATTTGGCTGTTAAAAGGAAGGAGGTGGGATTTCCCTCATAAGCTCTTTGAAACATGAGTTCCTGTCTATCAGATATTGGCTGCTCCTGATGTAGCAGTGGTGCCAGAAATGAGCAGTGACACAATAGTATTGCCCTCACGTAGCAAGGAGGCAAACTTATGGATTGGAACTTTGTAACAGTTTGGGCATCAGCAAGTGGAATGATGCCTAGGTTTTACGAGACCAATGGGGAAGAAAGGTCCAGGAGCATTAGACGTGATGGGGCCAGGAGGCTTGTTAGGAAGGGTCCCTATCTACCACCACCATCCACCCCAGTCTGCACTGCAAAATACATTGGACTGGCTCTGTACATTGGCCTATCCCATCACTGGTTAAATGTCAGCAATGATGGGATAGAGTCCTGTGAAATGCCAGTCCTGCAGGAAATTAATTATCCATGTAAGGGCCTCAGTTAGTCTACTGGTGGCCAGGCTGCTGAGGGCAGTGCTGCTGATGTAACTGTGATGGGAGTAAGGGTGGTAGGCAGGTGGCAGGCAGGCACTGTGAAAGTTAATGTGGCCTCACTTTCAAACCCATTGGCAGAGTATGTTGAATCCAATCAATAGACTCATTATGGCTCAGCAAGTGCACTTTTATTCCATGTCAGCTTTTCATAGAGCAAGACAGTCAGTCTCATTCCCGGCAATGTTCCATATCTCAAATGGCTATCCAATTTCTTTTTGAAATCATTCACAAATTCCACTACTCTTAACTCCAAGCCTTAATCTCTCATTGCTTAAAAAAAATTCTTCTCCACATTCCCCTGCATGTCCCCAATCTTTATGCAATCAGCTTATTTTTGTATATTGAATTTAAACCTGTCATAATCCAGTCCATGAAATTTATCCATCAAAATTTTCTTTGTTCTCCATTGCTCCAAGGAATTCCAACTTATCTAACCCAACTTTGTTACATAATTCACTTACTCCTGGATCCTTTCTGGTAAATCACCTTGAACCTGTCAAGGATCTTCACATCTCCTGAAGTCTGATGCCCCGAAGTGGAAACAAAATTCTGTTTGTGATGTAACAAGACCTTTTTAATGATTCAGCATAGTCAAATTCTTATAATCAAAATTTCTATTTAAGACACCCAAGATCCCATATGAATTGCTAAGTACTCTGTCTACGTGTCCTGCCACTGTCAAGCCCCCAAGTCCCTTTGATGCTGTACATTCTTTAGATCTGTCATTAAGTCTACACTGCATCTCTCAAACCCTTCTGTCAAAATGAATCATCTTGCTCTCTGTATTAAATTACATCTGCCACTTGTCTGCCAATTCTACTCTACCATCTATGTCCTGCTACTGTTGATTGATATCATACTCATCGTCAGTCACGGCACCAAGTTTGGAATCACTGTTGACTTCATAACTTTTACTCTCTATTCCAATGTCCAAATGACTTAATTGTTTTGTATGTAAAAGAGTGGCCCAATCACTCAACCTTCGGAACACCATTGTTTATTGTCCTCCAATCTGAAAAATAGCCATTTACTACAACCCTTGTTTTCTGACCTTAAATCATTATTTTATTCTGAACTGATGCTGGCAGTCCAATTGCATTAACCACCCTTTTATGTGGTTCTTTGCCAAATGCTTTCCTTCCATTATCTCTGTCACATCCCAGAATGCAAGTGCAGTTGAGCCAGGTGATTTATCTTACCTAAGCAAAGCACTAGGCCTACGAACATGTATCATCCTCTTTGCCCTAACTTGGCTGCAGCCCTTAATAAAACATGTTCACCATAAGTCTTTTGACCATATGCAATGCGGTCCGGGAAGATAATCTCCATAGATGGAGAGAGTTTACTGTCTTGAATTAAATTTTTCAGTTTTAGATCTTTTCTAATTTAGTTTATTTTTGACGAGAATACTAGTAGGGATGAAAGGTTGGTTTCAGGATTAAAGTTTCATGGAAGGGGAAAGTTCCAGATTCTTTACTTCTGTTCACTTTTTGTGAACTACTGTTGCACAGTGTATGCAAATGGTTTTCAGATGGGGACAGGATTTGGTTTATCAGCTACAAGTGTTCGTTATCTGGACTCAAACTAAAATCATTAGTGAAGTGTGTTCTGTTTTTAAAGCAAAAGTTTAATTAATTACGTCATACAGAACACAAATTAAAAAGCTCTATAAATAAAATACAAAGGTGAAATACTGCAGATGCAGAAACTCCAAAATTGAAAATATAGTTAATATGGTAGTATTTGTGGAAGGAAACAGAGTTAATGGCTTGGGTTGAGATGAGCTTTCATTGGAGCTGATGTTATGACCAGCCATCTTGACTTGAGACATTAACTGTTTTGCTTCACAGATGATGCCTAACTCTTTGAGTATTTCTAGCATTGTTTTCATTTTATTCCTGTCAATTAAGTATTGGCTGGATATATAAAGGCTACTCAAATCTAACACTGTAAATTGGATAATCCATGTCTGAGTTTTATTATATATTTTATTTTTCTCTGTATTCATTTTAGGATATTACTCATGAGACAACCTCCACCCCCTGACCATTGTCCCAGCTTAATCTAATGTTAACAATAATGTTCTGTTAATTGGAAGCTGGCTTGGAATTGGCCTGTTCTAATTAAATTTTATTGAGATTTCTGATTGACACTCTAGTTGACTTTTGTGTTTTTGGTTTGGATTGTTTCTCATTATACCATTGACGCCAGACCTTGGTGTGACCAGTCACAAGACATGTAATCTTTCCTACATTGCAAAGGTTGCATTTCATTTCAATAAAAGGAGTCACTCCATTTGGATTGCTCAACTTTTATCAGGAAAACATTTCCTTATTAGCCTTATAGAGCAATATGCAGCAAGTCAGAAATATATTAATCTTTATCATTACATTGCAATGTCTCACATGAGGCCCAGTAATGATTAAATTATAGATATGCATATAGAGTTCCATATCCAAGTCCAAAAGGCCATATTTATTCATCAATAATGTGGCATAGTTCGAGCTAAAGACTGGAGATAACCCACATAAGTGAATAGCAGTGATAGGTCAGTAACTGTACCTTAAACGTTTGTAATGATCTGAGACACATTCAGAATTAATGAAATAGAATCTGAGAAACCTACAGCAAGACATTTACAGTTATAAAAATTTAAACAATTAAAGGACCATTTGCAAAATAGTACCCAGAATTGTTGCTTTTCTTAATGTTGCAATGATGAAAACTTTGATATTGTGCCATAACTACTAAAAATATATGTCTATTATAATAATTAACTACACCATATACTTTGTCTGAGATTAGCTACATTCATTCACAGAACTTTATGGGTCACCAGAATTATTAACTCTGTGGTCAGTACTTCAGTGACTGCTATCGAACACCCAAGTTATTTATCATTATTTATTATTAACAAGAAGATTATGAGTTAAAAAGAAAGGATTTGAATTTAAATAGTACCCTTTGTGCCCTCAATATCTCAGTGCACTTCACAGCTAACAAATTATTTTAAAGCATAATCACCCTTTGCTATAGAAATGGGACCACCAACATGCGCACAGTAGGATCCCTTGAATAGTAGCTTTGGACAAGGAGTAAATGTCAGTTACAATCAAGAGAATACCTTACTTTCCTTAGAAAGCATGTATGAGTTCTGCTGCAACAATTAGGGTCTTAGTTTAAAGTTTCTTCCAGTAATGGAATGTCAGTCTAGATTGCATGCTCAAATGCTGAAGTCCTGGGGCACAGCTTGTTCCTGCAACACTGGAACTTGTTTTCTGGAATCGAGAAAATTATCACTGATTCTCTCAGCATTAGTATTACTTTCAATAATTATAGCTCTTTATTGTTATTATTATTGGTGGTCTGAAAGGAAACATTTAAATCATGGGTCACCAGACTAGGTAGTGCAAAACGTCCCTGACAATGAAGACACTTACTATCGTTTGATTTCTCACTCGCAGATCCCAGCTCAGGGTTATCCCTACATGTCTTGGAGGACAGATTGGAACAGGGATCTGCAGATAGTCATAGAGATGTACAGCATCGAAGCACATTCTTCGGTCCAACTCGTCCATGCCGACCAGATATCCCAACCCAATCTAGTCCCACCTGCCAGCATGTCTCCAAACCCTTCCTATTCATATACCCATCTACAAGCCTTTTAAATGTTGCATTTGTACTCACCTCCACCACTTTCTCTGGCAGCTCATTCCATACACTACCACCTTCTGCATGAAAAAGTTGCCCCTTAGGTCTCTCTTATATCTAGCCCCTCTCACCCTAAACTTATGTCCCTGGACTCCCCGACCCCAGGGAAAAGACTTTGTCTATTTATCCTATCCATGCCCCTCATGATTTTATAAACCTCTATAAGGTCACCCCTCAGCCTCCGACGCTCCAGGGAAAACAGTCCTAGCCTATTCAACCTCTCCCTATAATTCAAATCCTCCAACCCTGGAAACATCCTAGTAAATCTTTTCTGAATCCTTTCAAGTTTCACAACATCCTTACGATCGGAAGACCAGAAATGCATGCAATATTCCAACAGTGGCCTAACCAATGTCCTGTACAGCCGCAACATGACTTCTCAACTCATGTACTCAATACTCTGACCAAATGCCTTCTTCACTGTCCTATCTACCTGCGACTCCACTTTCAAGGAGCTATATACCTGCACTCCAAGGTCTCATTGTTCCGTAACACTCCCTCGGACCTTACCATTAAGTGTATAAATGTTGATTCTCTGGCCACTGGTGGCATAGAACCAGGGCAGAAGGCAGGCTTAGCACAGTTGCCAATGCTTGAGATTGCACACAAGTTCACTTGCGGAGAACTCAAATGACTATTTCAATTGGGAAACATTTTGAAGAAAACTCATGGGTATGAACAAACGATGATTTGGTTGTTACAATCTCCAAGGAGACAACCTTGAGAAAAAATAGTCAGATTTCCAGTGACATGATCAAATGACATGATTTTAAGTTTAAGACTTTTGATGTAACAAAGTAAAAGCCATATTGATGTTACTGTAATTCAGTAAGGAATTTATACTGCTAAATGAAGAATCATTTCTACAATTTACTTAAAAATGACCAAAAATCCCCTTCCATACATGTACTTTATTCTGTCCCTTCGTGGGGCCGGTTCAAAGAATTCTCAGCTGATGGTGGCTCGTTTCCTTTTTCCAGTCAGGTAACTTGTAATCCCTGATCCATGAATGTTGTGTTTAGTGGGCAATAGAGAGTGGCTGACGCAGACACACACAGACACATACACACCTGTCTGCAACACCCAGCTGGCAGGCTTGCATATTTTGTACCGTTGTCCAATTAAAACGATCTGCGTCCTCACTTAAACTGTAACAGCCAAGCCATTCACTTGTTTTTGTCAAGCAGAAGTCAGACCATATTACACCTTCCCAACTTCATATGACCATTTTATCTGGCATTAAAGAGACTGTCACAAAGTATAACAAACTCTTAAAAACTTGTATTTGTGACATTATGTTATGGAAAACTTGTCAGAATGCCTGTAATTAATGTCAGGAAGTAGGTGAAGTGCTGCATCAAGTTGACATACGGCTTCATTCAGCTTTTGAAGCCTCTCTTTTCAGGCATACAAGTGATACCGCGATGCTCAGGTGTGGAATTCTTTGTGAATGTAGAATCGGAAGTGTGGACATTGGACAGTGGCATTGCAATCAGGTTGGATGTTCATGGACTGCCTGGCCAGGTAGATGCTGTCAATGTTACCTTCTCTCTTCCTTTCCCTTTACTGACTCTATTCTGTACTTCCGTATCATTTAGCTACTGATAAGGCCAGTAAGGATGGTAGAAACGTGAAGCATGCAGCAGAATCTTGACACCTGCTTTATTGAGGATTGAAAGGCTACTTCAGAATGGTTCAGATAACAGAAGTTCTGTTTCTTGAATTTTATAGTACATCATGTGTATTTCAGATGCACACAGTACTCATCAGCCATGTTGTCAGTGGATAGGTTTTATGACCCATTAGTGACACTCCAGTTTCTTTTTTGTTGCATTGATATACATTTGCAGAATGAATTGCTATGGAAGTAATTGCTGTCAGGATGCCAGACATTGATCTGTATAATTGACTACATATGGGTGTATACCAGCTAGATACCAAAGGAGTAGAACTCTCTCAGTTGTAGCATAGGGTAGCATTGAAATATGTTGCCCATAAAGTTATAAACATGTAGTAAATTGTGACTTGACGAAGCCTGCAACCTTACAAAAACCGTGTTCTCACTCCTCTTGTTTGTCTCAGATTAGGGAGAAGGAAATGTGCTTCGTTGTCAATGGATTGTGTGTGTCAGTGGGCTTTCAGCAAATTGAAAGGCCAACAGTATTGACAGTCCTGTCTGATTGACGCCAGATGCATGGTTTCATGGTAATTTTCATGGCAATTGGGTTTTATCCTGTCTGTGATTATAGCTCTGGCTTTGGCAGGTGGAAGATTTTATTGAGAATGTTCTTCCTGAAACAGAGAGAGCACATAGATTGTTACTGGCTCAGATTAAGCTAATGGGAATTGCTCCCTGAGCATCCTGGATATATTTATAACCCTACTCTCATTCGTTCTTTCTTACTGAATCAAGGAGAATCTACTGTGTCAGGTTTTCCCAGAAACTGGACCTCCTTTGATACCAGATTCGGACAAGTTATTGACCTTCAAGATAAAGTAAAACTGTACTGGTCTTAATTGTAGGACTTCTTGATAGGGCATTAGCAAAGGCTATAGATTTTTACGCAGGTAGTGACAGCGATGAACGATATCAATTATTCCCATCATCTAAGAGAGTTTGGCATCTGCTATGCTTTGTTAGGCACTGTGACCCACTTGGATATTAATAGCATAGATATCTCTACAAGCAGACAGGCTGCTTTATTTGCGTGCAAACATTCAGGATAAAAACATGAGGGCTGCTGACCACTTTACATATTTTCCCAATTAACCAGCCTTTCTCAGAAACCAGGCAATGCTTATCCTATAAAAATTGCCACTTTAGCAAGTTGAAAAGTATAATAAATAAAGCAAAATGGACCTTTAGGTCCATCACAAGTACAACATCACAAATCTGGCTGGTTGGCTGAAAACTAGACACCATGCATCAATTTTAATTGTGATTAAATGAGTAAGAAAGCTGGAGTGGAATTCAGCAAGGTGATGCTTTAGCACGGTGGTTTACCAAACTAGTTATCACCAATCTTTTTTCATTCTTTAAGTGTCTGTGTGACTTTTGATCCGACCCAACTTGACTTGACACACATTTACTTTGAATCCAGTGCAGCGTACGAGTCAACCTTGCTTTCGTTTTTCAAATGTTGCCTCTTCACAACTATGTTTCCTGTTTAATGAGAAGAAATTAGTCAATTGATTTCATGTTTCTCCTATCAATTGAATTAATGTTCTCATTTCTTTTCCTGCGAATACTGGCAACATCCAAAATCCAGGACAGCTAGGCTGCCAGTTTTGAAACATTGTTTGGAATTATTCCTGATAACTTGAAAATTGTGCGGAGAATGCACCTCAGAAGACGTTGGGGTGAATTTTAGTTCCTGGCAGTGAGCCAATGGGATATACAGGCCATTAGGTCAACTGTTGCAGGAGAAAACTTTTCCATTTTAATGGCCTGACCTCATTGGCATACTGCTGGCCAGCTGCACCTGAAATCATCAGATCTGCCTTGAGAAAGATCTGAGATCATGGAGACCATCAGCTGTTTGGTTCAAAGAGGATTTTGCAGATCAGAAGGAAGGAGCCTGAACATTAGCACCATGAGTTTTCTTTGAGTTTCATATCAGACCTCCACGCAGCTCTGAGAAAGAGTCATAACTGGCTCAATTGTTAACTCTGTTCCTCTCTCTCCACAGATGCTGCCAGATCTGAGTTTCTCCAGTATTTCGTGTTTTAATTTCAAACTTCTAGAGTAACAATATTTTGCTTTCACCTCACACATTGTTTACTAGGTTTGGCTTTTCATCTTTGAGGATACCCCTGCTCACTTGTCTTAAATATTTCATTGAAATCCTTCATGCGAGTATTAGGCGCAAACTTACAAAGTGTAAGAGGCTCCCACCTGAGTCAGGCCAATGCCCAAGCTCCGAAAACGGTCAGTAAAATGTCTGGGAAGACGGCATCTACTAGAAAATTTATCGCTCCCATTTTGATTGATTCCATCTTGCAAATTTCCTTTATATCATTAAAGGTCACATAAATGGTCCATGGAATGTAGAACATTTCCAGCTCTCAAGGGGGCTTTCGCTCCATTGTCTTTTTGAAAGAACTGTCCAATTCATTCCATTCTCTTTGCCCATGTCCATGCAATCTTCTCCTTTTCAAATAGATATCCAATTTCCTTTGTGTCATAACCAGAGGTCAGGACCCTGAAATACTGTGGATAATTTTAACTTACAATTCCAAGATTTTTTTTGTTTTAGAAGAGGGCTGAAGCATCCAAACATGGCTGCAAATGTAAATTAAATGACTGCCTGGAGAGAGGGACCAGGTCATATTACCTACGCATAGGGAATTCTACCAACAGCCCTACAAAGGGTGATGAGGCAAATCAAAACAGACTGGACTGTGATTCTTTTTTGTGACTGCTGATGACCCTTTGCATGCTAGCGAGACATCCCTTGTGGTTTATTTCCCAAACTACGGATGCATTTTGCATTTTCTCCCTTTTGACGAATGCACAACGGCAAAGGTTAAAAAGCCAGTCTCAGCTCCACTAGTGTGTGGTAATGGGACTGAACACTTGCATGTGTACCAGCCTGCAATAATCATAGTTGAATAGCAATTCACCAGTCACCCCTGTGTTGCAGATAACAGGAATCTCTTAGTTTAAGAGGCAGCTAGCAGCCATAAAAAGAAACAGAATAAAACTACAGAATTTCAGCCAATCTGCAAAACTAAAGATTGTGATATCAACTATTCAACTATCAATGTCAATGCTAACAATTACCTCCATTGTAACAGTCACACGGTTCAACTATCAATTCTTCATGAACAATTGAGACTGATCTGTATTATCATTTATTAACTTTTATCATTAATCCCTCATCACCTGAGAGCTTGAAGATTTGAAGTATCACATCTGAAACTTTAACAAATTAGTGAATCTTGCTTGGCGTCTTAGCGTAACATTGGGCAAATAACTCCGAAATCATCCTCCTCCACATTTTCAGGGAGTGGATTTCACATCATCTAACGACATGTTGTGTGGAGAAAAAATGCCTTTTAGTTCATTTCTTTTAAGGTATTCCACAAAAGATGTGGCTTTCCAAATTAATAGAACTGACTGTCTATGTGTCCAATGTGAAATGTGCACATTTTAAATCTATAGTTTATAATAGGGCAAATTTCCGTGGTACGAGGTTAAATTAAAAACATGTAGAAAACTACATTCACATGTTTGACACTTCATGTCCCGTATACATTGTGAAGGGGATTTCTCTGTGGAAATAGCTTCCCAGTACAGTTTTGACATTCTATATTTGTCCTGTTAAAAGGTGTTGAATTTGGTTCTCAGTGGCAAGATTGAAATAATGATGTATGCTGATTTGGAAGGCTGGATTGTACAGATGACTATTGTGAAAATTGGATTGCCTGCTCAATTTGGCAATGTCAATGCTCAATTCTTCTGTGACCAAAATAAAGTGTCATCTGCCATACTCCATGCCTTCAGCAATGGAAATTTGCATTTGCTGCCATAATGCCTGTGAGCAAGAAATAATGCTTGTGAGAGGATGCGCTTTGCTTTCACAGGCATGAATGCTGCCTTCTAATAATAAAACCAAGAGTATATATAAATAACACTCCATGATCATGGGACCCTACTGGGAATTGTTTGCTGGCTAGCCGATTGGATCATTCCAGTTTAATTAGCTATCTACTGAACTGTTCAAGTATATAAATGTCAGCATGATACTGGATTGGAAGGCTGCATATGTGTTGAAATACACTCTCAGTTGTTTTTACACTCCTGCTTGTGGTGTAAAATAGGTCCCTTCACTTCAATTAAAATAAATGAATTGTAATGCAGAAGAGCTGCTCAATTATGGGAAATAAAACTACCTGGTATTCATAGTTCAATACACTGAAATACTCATTATAGCAATAAAACACTGAAACTGTTGCGGAGAAACATGTTTTTGGTGAACAATATGAAAAAAACCACACAAGATGACCCTTTTAGTACATTGAATTAAAGCTAAATGCTTGCAGTCAGAGAATAGCTGTATTGGAAGCAAATGCTCTTATATTCAGGTTGACATCCAATTTAGAAAACCTGACAATTCTCATTTTGCCAATTTTATTGAATGAATCATATTGGCAGGGAGTACCACTAGATAATTTGTCTGTTTTGGTTGCAATTATAGTTTTCATTTCACTGTAAAGCAGAAGCACAAAAGACAGGTGAGCAAATGTCTTGCATTTTGTTTTCTAATAACAAGCTCTTGCATCATACTGCTTTGGAGAATTGGATTGAAGAGCATTTTACTTCAGGTCAGACCTGGGCTGATGACCTTAACAATGAGAAAGAGTTTGAATTATAAGCAGAATGTTTTACACCCAAGAGAATTAGTGTAGAGGCTGTTGGCAAGCATTGCAGTAAGCAGGAAACAAGACTGCATTTATCTAGTACCTTACATGAACTCAGGACAGCTCAAAGTGCTTTTCAGCCATGAATGCAGCCAATTTGCAATTGACCAGTGGATCTGATCGAAATTTTTCAGTCCTGCTACATCCTCTTGTGAATGCTGAGGGCAAAACTAAACAACTAAGGAAGAGGAAGTTCTACAACTTTTCCCAATCATCAATGATGGGTGAACCCTGCATGTGACGACAAAAGTTAAGGCTGAATCATTCACAGCCATTTTCAACCAGTGTTACTGAGTTAATGATCAATCTCAGCCTTGTCCTGTGAGCAAAACAGCTGCCAATCTTCACCATTCTGCTACTATCCCTAAACCGCCCCTTTATCTGTAGTCCTGAAGAAGGATTATAACTGAAATGTTGACTTCTCCACCTCCTGATGCTGACTGGTTTGCTGTGTTCTTCCCACCTCTTGTCTGTCTACTTTGGTTTCAAGCTGTGCAGTTTTTTTTTGTTTCTAGCCAATCTTCAGCCAATTCAATTCACTCAACAAATGGCCAAGGGCACCGGGTACACCAAAGATTAGATTAAATTCCCTACAGTGTGGAAACAGGCCATTTGGCCCAACAAGTACACACCGACCCTCTGACGAGTAACCCACCCAAACCCATTTCCCTCTGACTAATGCACCTAACACAATGGGCAATTTAGTATGGCCAATTCACCTAACCGCACATTTTTTGGATTGTGGGAGGAAACGGGAGCACCCGGAGGAAACCCACGCAGACATGGGGAGAATGTGCAAACTCCACACAGTCTCCCAAGGCTGGAATTGAACCTGAGTGCCTGGCACTGTGAGGCTGTAGTGCTAACCACTGTGCCACCTGGATCTGAAACATTCTAGAAATAATGCTCCAGAATGACTTCTCTGTGCGACACACCAAACTGTTCCATTGAAACTGTAAAACTGACATCTCCTTACAGTGTGGAAAAGTGTCCAGGTATGTCCTTTATAAGAAGTGGACAAATCCTTTTATGGCCATTCATCACACCACCCACCTCCCTCATCTCATCAGTCTCCTCTCAATCATTCACAAAATATGGGAGGTGTCATGCAAAATGTGGCACTCACACAGCAATAACTGCTTACCATTAAATTTGGGTTCCATTAGGGCCAGCCCTGCATTTTCTATAGCTTTGACTCAAACTTGACAAAATAACTCAACTTGAGGTTAGGTGAGATGGACTGACATTGAGGCAGCATTTGACTAAGTGTGGTGTCAACGAGCCCTAATAAAACTGATGTCAATGAAAAACATGAGAAAAACATGCCACTCTTTTGAGTCACATCTAACACCAAGAAGAGGACAAGAGTGTTTTGCAAGAGAGCATCCTACACTCAACCATCTTCAGCTGCTCTGTCATGACCTCTCCTCCAACTTAAGGTTGGAAGTGGAGATTTTATTATATTCCTTTACAGGACTCTGACATTGCTGGCTAAGGTAACATTTCTTGCCCATCCCCAGGAGACAATTAAGAATCAGCCACAAGTAGAGTCACATGTAGGCCAGACCAGGTAAGGATCCTTCCAACATTTCAATTAATGAGTAGGTCAACCCATCAAGATATTTTCATCTTTCAGTCATTCAAGGAAAAATCCTATTAAGATCCTAATAAGTTGAAGTTTGAGTGCATTAAAGTTATGGATGCTACATTTCTTATTCATAACTCTACCCCTGAATGGGATTACTGATAAACACCAAACGTAAAATTAGCCAATGCTTGCATTTGACTGTTCTGTACCTTCGAGTAGAGACTTTTCAAATTTTTTGATGCTTATTCAAATTACATTACAAGAGTGCTAGACCATTTAGATAATTGAACTTTTTTTTAAGGCTTTTTTTTTAAAAATCAAGCTAAATATTTTTTAAAAAATTGTTCTGAACCTTACAAAAGCAAGATGTTGGCTATTTTAGGTTGGCTAGCTTATCTCCTAAATAGCTCATGTCAGTGCATCCAGATACTTAAATGTATCTTCAAATGAATCACCTGGCTCTGTGTTAACATGGCATCAGTACAGATCTGTGTTGGCTAAGCATTCCAAAATGACTGATTAAATTTAATAATTAATGGTAAAATTGCCAGCGAAGAATTTTTCAATCTTCTATGGATTACTGCTTGCTCACTAACTCAAGAGTCTCAGCATTTTTTTTACCAGTTTTCTACATGACTCAAATCTTGTGACATTTAGTTTAAATCACCAAGCAAGCTGATTATTACCAAGGTGAAAGACTTACTTCTACTCAGCTTATGCTGAAAGCATTTGTGACAGTCATCAGCCAATTACTGGAAGGCATGCTGTTAATAGCCAATCCCATGGCTTTGAGGGACTGACATGGCTTATTGCTGTATCACCAACTTGTCACAGAACAGCGTAACACAGTCGTAGTTATGGAATTACATCTTATGCACAATGTTCCAAATAACACCATCCTTGGGTGGATTCTGCAAATCTGGAAGAACAGACCCAGCAGGGATGGTAGCACAGTGGTATGCAATCAGGAAAGAGTTGGTCTGGTAGCACTTGATGTTTACTCTGGATCCCTTGAAATGTCATAACATCAGGTTAAATATGGCGAGGAAACCTCCTGCTGATTGCCACCTACCGCTCCCTCCTTGGCTGGTGAATCAGTATGTGTCCAGGTTGGACACTTGAAGAAAGCACTTAGGGTGGCAGCAGTGCAGACTGCACTCCTAGGTAGGGATACCTCAATGTCCATCACCAAATATTGGCAGCGCCACTACTTACCATGCAGATTGAGTCCAAAAGGACATTGCAGCTAGCCTAGATCTCCAGCAGGTGAAGAAAGCAACTAGAAGGTAGAGCAACATACATGATCTCTCCCTCACCAACTTGTCTGCCACAAATTCATCTGTCCATGATAGTAGTAGTAAAAATGACCATTGCACAGTCCTCGTGGAAACGCTGTCCAATCTTCATTCATAATGACGATATATCCATCGTGTCATTTGACTTTATCACCCTGTTAAATGCAATAGACTTCAAACATATTTAACAGCTCAAGAGTTAGCATCCATTAAGTACTGTGGGCCATCAGCAACACCAGAACTGTACACGAACAGAATCTATAACGTTATGACCCAACATATCCCCAACATTGCCATTACCATCATTCAAGGGATCAACCCTCATTCAATGGAGAGTGCAAGAGGGCCTGTTAGGCATACCTAAAATAAGATGTCAACCTGGTGAAGCTACAAAATGGGCTACCTGCAAGCCAAACAGCATAAGCAACAAATTTTAGTTAGGGCTAAGTGATTCCATTATCAACAGATAATGAATTAAGCTCATGAATGGTGATGGCCAATTAAACAATTAAGTGGGAGAGGAGGCTTCACAAACATCCCCATCCTCAATGATTGGAAAGCCTAATACATCAGTCCAAAAGAATTTGTAACAATCTTCAGCCAGAAGTGCTGAGTAGATGATCCGTCTCGGCCTCCTCTGAGGGCCCCAGCTTCACATCTACATCAAGTTTTTCACCTCAAGATGTTACAAAGCACTTTAAAACTGAGGAAGTATTTTTTGTAATGTAGTCGCCATCATAACACAGGAAGCAAATTAGCATCACTGTAAAACTGAACAGCTTTAATTTGCTTTTAATGTGTCTTGCTGGCCTTCATTGTGCAACATATAAAGCACCAGCGCTTCAATAAAGATGAATCTGGCTGACTCCCAACATAAGTGCACTAAAAAAGTATTTGTGCTGCAACAGTTGAAGACGTTGGTGACCTTCTCTACTAGTGAACTCTCGATGTTAAGATCAAAGGATTGTCATTGCCAACACTTTGCTAAAACAATCCAAAACTAATTGCACTGTCCCAGGCTCCCATGTGCCCTGCTTCTAACCTTAAAAAATGCAATTGTTTCTACCTCCCCCATTGGACATTTTTAAACATTTCATGTTTCAACAACCTATTGGTGCCTTGTCGATGGTGGACAGGCTTTGAGGAGTCACATGCTGAGGAATTTCCAGCCTTTGACATACTCTTGAAGCCACAGTATTTGTAATATCACTCCAGTTTGAAATCATTAGTGAATTTAGCAATTGCTGTTCCATTGAATATCAAAGAGAGAGTTTTAGATTCTGTCATGTTAGAGATGTTCATTGCTTGAAACTTGTGTAGTTTGAATGTCACGTGCCATTTAGTAGCGTGAGGCTGAATGTTTCCATGTCTTGCAGTATCTGGACACAGACTGCTTCAGTATCTGAACACTTATGAATGATATGAACATCACCACTTTTCACCTTATGTTGGAGGACCTGATTTGGAGAACCACCTGATGAAGGAGCAGCGCTCTGAAAGCTAGTGCTTCCAAATAAACCTGTTGGACTATAACCTGGTGTTGTGTGATTTTTAAATATGTTGGAGGAAAGGTCAATGATAAAGGAGCTAAAGATGGTTGGGCCAGGAACATTTTCCTGCCTGTAGATATCTTGCAGCGATATCCTGGCATTGAGATAATTGGCCTCCAATAGCCATGTACTCAGACCAGTACTTACCCCTGGATAGCCAGTGATTTCAATTTTACCAGAACTTCTTAATATTACAATTGATTAACTGCTGCCTTGATGTCATGAGCAGTTATACTCATCACTCCATAGAGAACTTTCAATTTCTTTAAGGGGCATTGCTTTTCATTTCATGTGCTGTTTGGAATGTATTCATTTTCTCATGGATATGCAACAATTAAAAGTTGATAATCAGCATTGAAAAAAAACTAGAAAGTAACATTGGAAATAAAAGCGAACTGGGAAGAAATTATAAAAAGGTTAGATAAAATGAAAATAAATTTTGGACACTGAATAATGTATTAGGAGTGCAGTGAAATCAGAAAATAAGTATATATTTCTGATTTCACGCCACATCTCCAGTGAGGATACTGGAGTAAATGAAAAAAACACACTTGCACTTTTGGTGCAGCAGACAGAAGTCACCTTGCATTGCAGTGAAGGAAAGTGCTATCATTAGAACAGAGATTCAGTATTGAGAAACAGATGGGATTTTAAGTGCATTTACCTGTCAACAGCATCTAGTGTAAACCTGCAGTGTGACATCAAGATTGTTGCCAGACGCTGGAAGGAAACTCACTCAGATTGATTGTTCCTCCTCAGAACTACCAAAATGTGACTTTCAGCAACCATTTAAAATTGATTACCTCAGCACCACATACTCTAGAAGACCTTCAAAGACTGATTGGAAGAACTGAGTTAGACAAGTAAAATTAATTTAAATTGATTAGACCAGGGCTTGTTCATTTATTTATTTATTTTTTAAAAAATCACTGAGCATACAAGTCCTTCAAGCAGGTGTGACTAGACTCTTTCCTTGAGGTTTTAATACAAGACAGACCTTGTGAGTAATAGCTTTATTCAAAACAGCAGGGTATGATATGGCTATCTTTGCTATTGAAATTCTTTGTCATTTAAAGATTATCTGATGCACTTGTGAGGAGGGAATTCAATCTTATTGTGATTGGAATCATACAAGATAGTGTATTTTCTTAAAGTTATTTTCTTAAAGTGTCTTTATCTGTTACATCAGTTGACAAATAGAATTTAAATGCAGGTAAATATTTTAAAACCGAGACAATAGTTCACATTAACATGGTGATCACTCTGCCATATCAAAAATTGTGATTAACCACAACAAATTGTCACCGGTCATTTGTACCGATGGCATTGCATTGCAAAAGTTGTTTCAAACCCACTTTGAACCTTCTTATCAAACATTGTAGAATAAATTAAAATTGCCTAATTGCATTGTGTGTTATTGCAGTTATTCAAGAGGTTTCTGGAACTCATGAGATAATAATGATACTGAATTTTATTGGTTTTTAAATCATAAAATCCTTTCGTCCTTCATTTGCTGGAAATGTGCCGATTCTAATTGCTCAGCTGAATAGTTGGTGTATGATTTTAATGCTGTTATGGACAGTCAGGCTGCTACAAATTGAGTAGGTCCTTGGACCCAGAAATTGGATCAGGCCCAAATTGGAGTGTGCTTGAGGCACAGAATACATTGCAAGTGCTTATTAAGGTTGGCAGTATGATTAGAAGTGAGGTGATAGCAAATTGGAAGCGTAATGTAGATTTTGGGCAGAATGATGAAAGGAAATGGGAAGAAATTGAAAGGAAGCTAGTAGTGGCCCACAGTTTGAACATGGAGTGCTTCTGACCAACATTAAGCTAATTTTTAGAACATAGAACATTACAGCGCAGTACAGGCCCTTCAGTCCTCGATGTTGCGCCTCCCTGTCATACTAATCTGAAGCCTAGCCCTATTCCAGGTATGTCCATATGCCTGTTCAATGATGACCTAAATGCACTTAAACTTGGCGAATCTACTACCGTTGCAGGCAAAGCATTCCATAGTGTTTTCTAGTGTTGGCATCCAGTAACGTGGCAGATATGACAAGTCAATTTTTATATATAATTCTATGGAAGTACTTAAGAGATCTTATTTTCATCATCAAGGCAAATAGTGGAAATCAGGAAAATTCGCAGCTCAGCTTGCCAGCCTTGGGAGAAAGTACCAACAAAAGTATCCTAATGACTTGGGAGAAGAGTTCAGATGTGGCCCTAGAGGCAGCCAGATACCTCTATGAATAAAGCTGGCAACATGATTAGAGATAGGGTGGTGGCAAATTGGGAGCCTAATGTAACTCACAGGTGCAGGAATTTGTCCCAGTTGCGAAACAAGCAGTGAAAGCCAAACCATACCACTTTACCCTTCACACACTAATAATTCATCATCTATGCTAGGTCATGTCTCCAGAAACTAAAAAAACTGCAGATGCTGGAATCTAAAGTAGACAGTCAGGAGGCTGGAAGAACACAGCAACCAGGCAGCATCAGGAGGTGGAGATGATGACATTTTGGGTGTTACCTGAAGCAGGGTTACTTCTCCACCTCCTGATGCTGCCTGGCTTGTTGGGTTCTTTCAGCCTTCCTGCCTGTCTACTTTAACTCATGTCTCCAGGCCAGGCTGTGATCCCCATCCATCAGGAATGTTTTCACCAGAATTCAGGTGCTTCAACAGGGCAATTGATGTTTGGGTTCTCAGCCACAACACTATGTGTTCTTATGTGATGGCACAAATGTCTATTTCTCCAAATGTTGAAACATCCAAGCCCCTGCTTGTTTGACAGCTTTAGCTTGTTGTCAATTTCGCAATGTTTGTTTACACAAGTTTTTAAGAAGTTTCAAATGGTTGTAATTTATATTATTGATATTTTAAAGGGCCTGGGTTATTGATATGTTTATTGATCTGTAATGAAACAAGTATGTTTTTAATATAGTACAAAATATTGAATGAAATTACATTTTAGAAAGCTTTATTTTACACATCATATTGCCACTTGAGGATTCCCTATCTCTATATAGTGTGTAGTGGGCAATTCTGAATAGAAGTGCCATAGTTTGACATGGGGCATGAGGGACCATGATGGGACAATTTCAAAAGTGCTCCCTAGTCAACCTGACACAGCTCAGGCCCTGATGTTTGCTTTAGGTCATCATCAGATGCAAATCAAAATACTATTGGATGTTTCCCTAAAGTTGTTCATGTGAACTTCTTTGCAATTGTTTCCTGACTGGAAAAAAATGATATCTACAGAGCCAATTTCACCCTCTTGATATTAAACATAGTAACTTGCATACTGTGCAGAGTATGAAATTAACATTGGTTAACCTGAAAAACTAGGACACAATCACTGCACCGCAAGAGTCTCTGTTCAGCACAAATTATATGCTTGCAAAGTGTTGATCATAAAATTGAACTGGCTGGTATATCCATAAACTATGCTTGCAAGAACCAAATTCCTGTTAACAAAAGACATATATATGTCTCTTTTAGTCTTGGATTCACTTCATATTAGTGACCTTATTAGAGTTAGTGTGTGGTAGTAATTCCATACAGTACTTTACCATGCAGAATTTTTGAAAAATTAAAAGCACCTAATATGATAAGTATATAGTCAATGGGAAATATTAGTTGGTTTGTACGCTTACTTTGGCATCAAATTTGCACTGTGTCACAACGATCATCATAAAGTTATTTCTGTAGACGCAATGTTAAAGGGTTAATTTTATCTAGATTGTTCCCTCATTCTGTGACTGAGGTTTATAGCAGACTAACTCTAATTATTCTCTTTCGCAGTATGGTTCAGTGGCCGGTGATGACCGTCTATATTCAGACTTTCCTGAAATTGACCTTTCCCAGCTGGATGTGAATGATCTTGATTCAGTTAGCTGCCTTAGTGAACTTCAGTGGGACAATGACCAAACAGAAATAACTTCCAGCCAGTATAATACAGATGATTCTGAACTTTTTGAAGTAAGTATGCATTTCAGATCTAGTACTCCATTCTGCAAATGCTAAATAAGCTAAAACATGGTAGAAATTAAACCTTTGCATTCTTTTGGAGCTAAAACATTTTGTTATGGTAATCACGTGCTATTTCCACATATTCAGTAAAGGAAGGAGAAAATGAGGACATTATGGTTTTGCAGGCAAGCTACTAAACACCATACCATGGTAGTTTGATATAAATGGACATTGTGCGTTATTTAAATGTTTATTACATTAACAACCATTCCTGAAAATATGTTTAAATATGCATTTTATTAATTTTAATTAAAATTATGAGTTCCCCATTCCTCCTGTATTACAAGTCATGAAGGCCTACAGTCTTCAGTTAATCTAAGACATCAAGTATACTGAATGTTATCAGCCAGTCATCTGTATACTGAAGCTCAAAGACTGAGGTTGATTTCAGTATTGGATTGGAGATGGACTAGCTCAACAGTTTCTTGTCTGTGCTTTAGCTTATCTTCACACTTGTAGGTAAATTGCTGGAAGTGAGGTGTGATAAAGTAGTGGTATGACTCGAGAAGAGGATTGATATAACCTTATTCGACCTTAGTCTTCCTTGAGATAAGTGTGGATCATGGTTTGCACATTATTATGGATTAGACAGGAGTTGCTGACAAACATCTAAGGGCATGTCCAGCAGTTGCTTCTGTACCTTACACTTTTCTTGAAGTTTCTGCAAGTTGGCCCTCAGGGCTGTGGCACCTCTGAATGGCAAAAACTGCACTGCAACTCTGAGAGGAGTTCCGCCGCTACTGGGAGGAGGCACTTGGGGAGGAATGTTTAATTATTTTCCCTGCAGTAGACAGGAGGGAGACTCCTCCCATAGTGACCCCAATCATGGAATCATAGAATCCTTACAATGCGAAAAGAGGCTATTCATCCTATTAAGTCAGCACCAACTGTCCAAAGAGTGTCAGAGCCACATTCACCTTTCTTGAATCACTCCCTTCCTGAATAAGAATGATAAGAGATGTGCAAGATTCCTGGAATGCAGTGCTCTTCCCAGATGTGATTTCCCTCATACCTGCTTCCCTTTTGCCATAACCCTTTATTCCCCAGCTGATCAAGGATCTATCTACCTCAGCCTTATATATATACAAGAACTCTACCCCCATACCTTCTGTGGCAAGGAGTTTCAAAGATACTTAAGTCTGTAAGAGAAGAGACCTTTCCTAATCTCAGTCTTATCAGATACTCCTTTATTCTGAGACTAATCCCTCTAGACCTAGGCTCTCCCATGAGGAAAAGCATCCTCCCAGCATTTACCATGTCAAGCCTGTTAAGAATCCTATATTTTTCAGTGAGATTACCTCTCATTCTTCTAAAGTCAAGTGAGTAGAGACCCAATCTGTTTAGCCTTTGCTCGTAAGACAACCCCTCCACACCAGGGATCATCCTCATGAACCTTTTCTAAACTGCCTCTATTGAAATTATATCTTTCATTAAATAAAGGGACCAGCACTCCTAGAACTCCAGATGTGGTTTCACCAGTACCTTGTACAGTTCAAGTAAGATTTTCCTCCTCTTATACTCCAAACCACTTATAATAAGGGCCGACATTGCATTAGCTGCTGCACCAATGGGCTAGTCTTCTGTGCCTAATGCACATGTATCCTCCAATCCCTTTTGTGTTGCAGCTTTCTGCAGTTTTTCTCCATTCAAAAATATTGTATTCTTTTGTTCTTCCTTTCAAAATGAACAACTTTGTATTTTCCCACATTATACAGTACTCCATTCGCCAACTTTTTGCCCACTTACTTTACCTATCAACATCTCTCTGTAAACTGTTTGTATCCCTCTCACAATCATCTTTCCACCTATTTTTATCATGTCGGCAAATGTGGCTACAGTCCATTCACTTCCTTCCTCCAAGACATTACTGTAGACTGTAAACAGTTGCGGTCCCAGTACTGGTCTCTGCGAAACCCCACTGCTTACAGGTCGCCAGCCTGAAAAGAATCCCTTATTCCCCACTTGCTGTTTCCTGCCCATGAGCCAATTAGGTGAAGCAGTTAAGAGCCATCCTCTGGTGTCTTATATAGGCCAGTATGGATAGGGCTGCCTCTTGAAGGGCATGGAACCAATTGAGTTTTTGGATTTGATATTACTTTAGCTGGTGCTAATCTTTTACTTTCAGATTAAAATTCCCAAACTAGAAATCATTCTCTAGTTAATTAGCCCTGGTCTCCAGGTTAGTAGGCAGTTAAAGTAACCACCATGCTGAAACAGAGGAACTGCTCAGTATTGTCCTGAATATTGATGCTATAAAGAGCAATACTAATGAAAAGTTTCTTTCAGTGGTTTACACTTTTGAAAATAAATCACAACCTATGTAATTGTCTCATACTTGCTCCTGTGCAGAAGTACAATCAGAGTAAAATGTTTTGCTGTAGTATACTTTCAACATCATGAACCTTATGAATTTTGGCCTTCCAGTTGGTTGTGCAAATTCTTTAAGCCTTATGCTCTTAGCAACTGCCAAAGTGATTTTTATTGAACACAACCTCTTTTACAGTTATTTTTCAATCTCCATTAATGTATTTATAATATATAGAGAGAGGCTGATATAAAAAATTGTAGTTTTCCTAATTCAAATCTCAGACGGTCGGCTAGATAAATAGAAGCACATTTCTCTGTGTTGCTTGGTTTATACAGAATGGATTAAAATTGAATGTAAATTTCTATGTTCCTCATAGTTAGAAAGGTAAACATTGTGCAACTGTGTCAGATCCTGTTATCTAACTCCTTTGCTTCAATATTCTAGATCATAGAGGAAGAAAATGAGGCCTTGCTGGCTGCTCTCACTGAGACACTGGACGACATCCAAGTAGATGATGTGAGCCTGTCTGCGTTCAAGGAACTTGCAGATGGAGTTGTGACTGATTCGTTGGAAACTGCCTCATTATCAACACCAGATGGCAGCCCTTCTACCACAAAGGCTGATGAACCATCTCTAGTAAGAATCCTTCCTACTGTTTAAAAGGAATTGGATGAGCCTCTGGGTACCCGCTGCATGGGTATAATGTAGGCAAAATAAGGTCTGAATTTTTTAAATTTTCAGGTTTAAAAATAGTAAAATAAGTTTTTTTGTTTCGTTTCCTGTTAAGTTGCATGTACCATTAATCATTTCTGTTAATAAATAGGTTACTGAAATCAAAATGTATGAATAGGCTAAGATTTGATATATTTTACCATTAATTTTAAAATGTTCCAAACAGATGTGGAATTTTCCTTAAATAGGACTTTCACTTGGCAACTTGTTCTGTCTTTCCAAATGCCCCTACTAGCTTATGTGAATTTGGATTAAGGTGGTCAGCTTTCAATTCAGTCACATTCATCTACTCCCTTCCCTCCACTGACAGCTCCCTCTCCAGAGAAAGTGTGAAAGTTTTGTTGGGCTGCTTCTGCAGGACCTTCAAGCTCACTGCAACCAAACATTTGCCTGGAAGGTTATCACAAAATGCAACTTTGCCAATTTGGGAGGATATGCGAATGTGGAATTTGAAACATAAACAGATCAGCTACAATCTTATTGAATGGCAGAGCAGGCCCAGGGACTGAATGGTCTCTTGCTGAACTTATTTTGGATGTTCATGGTATGATTTGATGGAAGGTCATTTTCATTTGCCCCAAACTATGTATCTTGCACCCTCTCTCAGTATCCTAGTTTTGAATGAATATTAATTTATAGGTCAGAAATAGAACAGAACGCATCTTAATTAATTCAATCGTACTGTTATCAAGTGTGTAGTGGATTGAAACAAGTATAAAATCACTTGGCATAGCTAATCACATCAATCCTTTCATTGTAACATTGAACTATGAAATCACTATGACATACTTGACCACAAAAGATGCATGTACATTTTATTTATATTATGCCATCTACAGCTTTCTTCTAGTTTTTCTTTTGATTGGCTACGGTGGCAATGGCCTATTGGTATTATCACTAAACTATTAATCCAGTGATCCAGCTTCCAATCGGCCTTAGCAGATGGTGGAATCTGAATTCAATAAAAATCTGGAATGATAAGTCTAATGATGATTGGGAAACCGTTGTCAAGTGTCAGGAAAACCCCCATTTGGTTTGCTAATGTTTCTTCAAGAGGGAAACTGCTCTCCTCAACTGGCCTGGCCAACATGCTGCTCCAGATCCACAGCAATGTGGTGGATTCTTAACTGCTGTCTGAGGAAATTCTATGGGATTTGAACTGGTCTGACCAATGACACCTACATGCTGTGAATGAATTAACAAAAAAGAAAAATGGGACCATTCAACTTTATTTCATAAGGGTGAATTTTTCTGCCAACTTTGTTAAACCAGAAGCCTCTCTTGTATAAAAACAGGACTTATTGGTTGTATTTTTTTAATTGAATAAATCTTTTGCTCATTTTGTTTTAAAATAGTTCCTGAGAAAAAGATTCAGAATTTTGAAAGAAGTTGTGGATGCCAAAAATAGTAAATGTCTGGACATAATAAAATATGTTGGAAAAACTCAGCAGGTCAAGCAGCATCTGTGTGGAGGTTCAGGGTTAACATTTCGTTTGACAATCTTTGAGAGCAGTTCTGATGCTGAGTTTTTCCAGCATTTTTCATTCTTGTTTCAAATTTTATGCATTCGCAGTATTTGCTTTTGAAATACTTGGGCATACTGGCTGTGCAGTAGGCTAATCAGAGGATTCAGGTGATTCCATTAATCATGTCAATGCATGAACAATTTATAATCTATCTTTTGAAACATGAGATTAAATTATAGTTTTTTTTATATTGCTCCCTGGTGACTATTATTATTTATAATATATACTGTTTCAATTTCTTTCTGGTTTTGGTCAGGTTTTATGTCATCAGCAGCTGTCAGTACAGTCAGCAAATGTCAGTGTATTCCCTGTCTTTGATGTGCTTTGACATTCATACAAGAGGATTAGCGATTATGCCATAATTACTGCAGGTTTATTAAGACCTAATCTGCAGTCAATCTCTGTCCAGTATATATTATAAAAATCTAACACGAAGAAAGTAGAAATTCTATAATATACATTTCTATTACAGTTTTTGTTTGTAAGTGGAATTTATATTAAACTTGTAATGTAATATTTTGACATATACTTTTTGATAGTTAAGGAAACTCCTTCTGGCTCCACAAAATGTGCAGTTAAGCTATGAACGACAAAAGGGAACCAGTTCTACACAAAACGCATCCAGTAACCACAAGCCAAAAGCACATCGCCCTTCTATCAAGGTATTATTCTCTTATACTGCATTGCGTGTATCTTTACTTTTTACAGATATAGCTCGTTTTTGGTTTGTATTGTTTAATTATTATTTGCAACTTCTTCTGAGTTCCGTGAAATATTACTGATCTAATGTAATGGATTTTTAATGCATTCTCGCACTTTCAGTCATGGCAGAATATTTTTACCACTGCTTTAATTCATAATTTTTAGCGGTGGTGAGTCACAGAAGTGGCTCCAGTAGAGGAATATTTCACTGAAGCAAAAAGATACAAAATTTCCTTTGGTGTCTCAGTTGATTCAAATATTGTCTAACTGATATTTGCAGAGTTGCAAATAAACCCAGAAGCTTCCAGCTTTGATTTCTGGTCTGTTTGCAGCGAGGACAATGATATCGATACCATATCCATGGGTTAGGGAGGGGAAAAATCTGCTAAAATTCTATTGGACTGCTTACCCCTGTTAGATTGTTATGAAAGTGTGGACATCGAGTGAGAAAAAGCTGTGAAGACCCCATGGACAGAATGTCTTGTGTCCTGCCGGCAGGTTAACAGATGTGGGGGGTTTCCACCTGAGTTTGTGCCCTACTAACCTCAACTGATAGCCCCAAAATGGCTAATTCTTAGCTGTTTCCTTGCCCAGCCTCAATTTTGAGATTGACGGGAAGGGTTCAGGGACAGCAGGGAATCCTAGCTAGTTAACCTGCGGGAATCTCAAACAGGACATTACTGGGGTAGTGAAGTGCCTACCTCATGGCCCTCCTTCCACTTTGGCTGCTTCAAAAGTCAACCCCCCAGTGCATGCTCACTCCCCTCAACACTAAACCTGGCCCATGGAGTCAAAGATTCCGAATCTGACGGCTCCTTGTTGAGTCACAGCCTTAACCAGTAGCACTACTAAGACTACAGGACTGCTGACCAATGTGATTGGCTGGCAGTGGAGGCAGATCTCTTACACGGGTTTATAAAATCATGAGGGGTATTTAAAAGGTAAATAGACAAGGTTGGTTCCCTGGGTTTGGAATCCAGAACTAGAGGACATAGGTTTAGTGTGAGAGGGGAAAGATTTAAAAGGGACATAAGGGACAACGTTTTCACGCAAGGGGTGATATGGAATGTGCTGCTAGAGGAAGTGGTAGTAGACCGGCAGGAGGCTGGAAGGATACAGCAAGCCAGGCAGCATCAGGAGGTGGAGAAGTCAACGTTTCAGGTGGTGACCCTGAAGAATTGGATTCCACTATCTGCATTTTTTTTTTGTCTCTGAGGAAGTGGTGGAGGCTGATACAATTACAACTTTTAAAAGGTATCTGGATGGATATATGAACAGGAAGGATTCAGAGGGATATGGGCCAACTGCTGGCAAATGGGACGAGATTAATTTAGGATACCTGGTTGACATGGACAAATTAGACAATAGCATCTGTTTCCATGCTGTACATCTCTATGACTCTCCGACCTTAAGTGAGGGATGGAACTCCAGACTGCAACCAACAAATAAAATTTATAAAAATATTACTGTAATCATATAATAAATAAATTACATTGGTGTCGTGCTGTCACCCACTATCTCTTCAGATGGCAGAACAAAAAGTCTTGACCTATGAGGAAATAGTATGTGGAATCTCCATTGCCATATAGATGAGGTCTTTAGATAAAGCTTTACTGTTATTATTATTGTACTGTATTATTGCTTTTGAATTACTAAAATGAAGAGAGGTGAAAATTGTTTTGGCAAAGTGAAGTTTATGAAGTCTCAGTTTTAATGAATTGATCTCTTTGGCCTTTATCATACTCTGATCCTCTTTTTGTTTTGTTTGATAAAAAGGTTGAAGGCCCACAGGGCAGTAAACCACACAGCACCTGTCAACGTCATCATCGAACATTCACAGAGTTACACAAGCACCTGACATCAACTACCTGTCCTTCCCCGTTTAAAACAGATGATTCCAAACTCACTAAAAAAGACCAAAGCAGTCCAGTGTGGACTTCACAGTATCACCAGTCACATCACCCACAAGGTGAGAGTGAGGATGATGGTGATGTTGATGACAATTGTGTTAATGATGGTGCTAACAAAGAATTGGATTGCTTCAATGATAGGAATGGGGAACACAAACAAGGACAAAACATTCTACAAAATGGCACGTCTTGCCTTGCAGCCAATAAGTCCAAAGATGTGGTGGCATCAGCAAAATGCAGTTGGACTAAAAGCACTCAGTTTCCCACAGAAGCAGAATTGCGTTCAGTAATTGAGCTTATCAAGTACATGCACTCGTATTGTCTTCCACCTAGGAAATATCTGGTAGACATGACTGAACAGGGTGGTAGCTGCAATGCTAATTGTAAAAAGCCAAACAGTGACTGCTCTTTGCAGGACCTTATAAAACCCAGCATAGACAATCAGAAACTCTCCAATTCCTTAAAGTCAAATGTCAGACCAGGGCTGGGAAGGACCACTCCAAATATTTGCAAATGGAATATGAGAGAGCATTCCAAGTGTTCCATACTAAGGGAGCTATTGGAAAATAATATTGCTCTAGATGTGAGCAAACCTTATAGACTTCATAATCCTTTGTATCCAGTTTACACTCACTCACCTAGTAAAGTTGAGGCTGCTGTACCTATGGTAGTGCCCCGGAATGAATGTGATCGTACTTATTATACTGAAACCATCAAATGTACACTGGAAAAGCACAGAAAGAAATGTAGTAAGAGCAGGGCTGCTAAAACATGGGACACAACAAGGAAACCAGGAAGTACATGCCTTGCGGTTAGACGCTCATTAAGGTTGAACCCTCAGGCTAATGAGGTCTTGAAATTTAATTTAGACTCAGCTTCAAGTGGAAGTTTGACGAGAGTAGATTTGAAGAAAACTCTAAAGGAGTCTGGGTCTGTGAATGTGCAGATGATGTTCAATGAGGAAGAGAAGGAGCAGGTAGCAGAAATTGAGATAGATTGTTGTGGACAGCAACTCTGTGACAGTGGTGCAAGCATTGTGCTAGATGACCAGCGGCATCTACAATCCTGTAATCAAGTGCGATGGACTGAGGAGAACAACAATGAAGAAAGTTCGTTTATTCCTGACCTTTCCATGGTTCCATGCTCTAATATAGTTGAGGACCATCAAGCCGTTACTGCACAGGACTTCCTATTTAATGAAACCAAGATGCAAGAAACCAGGACTAGCAGAAAGCTAGGTAATCCTGTTTAGCCTATCTGCTTAATTCTGTGCAATAATTAAACAAAACTATGCCCCTGAGCCTCTTTCAAAGCTTATTATAACATTACTGCAGTCTTTTGGAAAATTGCAATCATTTTCATTAACACAAAAGTTAACTCCTGTAACCGTGTTCAGGTC
This sequence comes from Chiloscyllium plagiosum, assembly GCF_004010195.1. Taxonomy (NCBI): domain Eukaryota; kingdom Metazoa; phylum Chordata; class Chondrichthyes; order Orectolobiformes; family Hemiscylliidae; genus Chiloscyllium; species Chiloscyllium plagiosum. The sequence continues at coordinate 49,963,689 of NC_057723.1, forward strand.
TGTTTATTCTTACTATTGTTTTACCATTCTGTGGAGACAATTCTCTGCTGGTTGCTTCTTCCAATGATCCGATTTGCTTTTTCACTTTCTTTATGTAGACAGAATACCAAGAAATAGCATCTTATTTCAAGATGTTAATTTTCTTCATCTCTTTAATACTTAACTGGATCAGCTGAGATTATTTTTAAATAAACTATTTAGTGTTGATGCTGTAATTTTAAAAAAAACTCAGATTGGCCGTACTGGATGTTTTACCCACATCTCACATCTTGCACCTATGTCTGTATAGGGACATTTTGAAGATGACCCTTCTGTCTATCCTCAGACTCCTGTGGCTCCCTGATTGAAATTCTTCCAGTACCTGCTTTCACCCTTGAAATTACTTTTTTCTTCCATTATGTTGCTTGAAATTGAAGAAGTACCAACTGATAATTACCATTTCAGTAGAACAGTTTACAAACCCTATTTCTATTTGTCTCTTAAAGAAATGGTCAGCTAAGTATAGAGTATGAAGTGCAGCAACGTAAAGAAATCAGGGAAGTAATCAAGGCAAAGCACAAAACAGGTCTTAAAGATGTGGTAGCCATTTTAAATGTTGTAGGTAGAAAATCTTAATCTTTCCATCTGCCCATTCATTCATTGGCAGAAAATGATAAGTAAACAGCAACTTTAGGTACCTCCAATTTTAAAATCGCAAAGCAGCATCAAAATAAACTATTCTTGATCACATTATAAGCCACGTGTGTAGAAAGTGCCAGTTTCCAGAGTAAATTGGAGTGCAAGGTTTACGGTACTCAACGTGATGCATTTATGCACTACGACAAAGTCTCCTACTTAAAAGGGACTGTCTTAAGTTAGATTAATGTTTTCCAATAAAACTTTGATCATATCACCCTTCAAACATTACTCATTCTATACAACGGAGAAACAATTCGGATCTGTAGTTCTTTTGCTACAAATGAATGATTCCAATTGGTGCATAATATCTTGTTTTCATTCTGTCTTAAAATCTTACCGATTTCCTCTTTACTATTGTGTACTTTTATTTTTATTAAAGCTTGTATTTTAATTATGATCTGATATAAAACTTAGAGGTTGAAAATTATTGCCTAAAAATATCTTAATTCTCTATAACAAACAGTCAAATGATTTACAGAATAGCACCAGGTTACTCCATCGTTGACATTTCTTCAACATTTATTTTTGCAGCTAAACCTACAAGCTTGTTACTGAGTCCAGAGTCTGAAAGGTAGGTGACACTCAGGATGGAGTTAGGATTCAGCAGATGCAAAACCCAATCTGGCTCTTACAGTTTGAATTCTTGGATTAGAATTTCATCATTTCCAAACCAGTGCTTAGTTGTGTGATTTCAAGATCTTGCATTTTGCATTTTTAATATGTCATTTTAAGTATATTATAGTTTCATCGATCTTATTTTTCCTATTTTCAGTGACTCCAAAGATTCCCCTCTTGAGAGCAAACCCTTTGAACAAACTCTGAGTGTAGAACTGTGTGGAACTGCTGGTAAGGATACAGACTTACAACTGACACCATTACTAATTCAGATAAGATCCTGTTGCTCTCAGACTGGTTCAGAAGAGAGAAGAATTTTATGAAAGATTGAAATTTCTTTAATGACTCTTGTTTTCAGCCAAGACAAATGTACTGTTTAGGCATTTTTCAAAGTAAGACAAATCAAAGACAATTTCTAATTTTCACACAAATATATGTTTGTTTGGAAGTGCCGTCACCTTTTATTTTGTATCCTTCTCATTACTCCATGCACCAGTTGAAGAGGTTTTATGCTGACACAGATAGCTTCAGAATGTCTTGGTTTCATTTAAATACCCGCATCACCTTTACTGAGAAAAATATAACAAAAACGTTGAGTCAGTCTTACAGTACTCCTTTCATAGCTTTCTGAGATCTGTAATGCATTTGTGCTGTCAGCAGAATGTTAGCACATAGACTGCATCTATTTTATCGATAGACACAAGCAGAATATTAAATGTTATGAGCGAAGATGCCAGTTCACTCTGGCTCCGGGCTTTTATGTGTTTTTTTGACATTGAGTCAATATGAATGAGATAATTTAGATGCATTTCTGATGTGCTTTCAAATCTGAGAAGCAGAATTCCAGAGGTGCACTGGGGAATACTATGAAAGTGCATAGCAATGAATTTATTTCTAACTTGATGTAGTAATGTGGAAAACAAAAACTTTATTTTTGTCTGATCCCCATATTTTACTTTGGAACATTATACAGTGTGGTGGTTATATATTTAAAAATAAAATTTCAAGCATCTCAATGCTATATTGATGAATTGAAACACTTTCCTTTATGTCACACAAAATAGTGACAATTATTTTGTATTATTGAGTACCAATGTTAGATTTTTTTGTTCTCCAGGACTTACACCTCCAACTACTCCACCACACAAAACAACTCGAGATGATCCTTTCAAGACATCAATAAAGACTGAATCACCTGTTGACAACAGAATTAACCAGTTACCATCAAAAAATCATTGGAGTTCTTTGTCAAAACGTCTTGTTAATAAACACCCTGAGCAAACTGAGCTCTATGCTTACCTTAGCAAAGCCACAGTTACCCCCATTCAAATGGAAGGCAAAAAAGTTAAAAGGTCATACACTAGATGCTTTGGTGATCATGATTACTGCCAATTGTATAGGTCAGAGACTGAAACTGAAAGAAATATTTTGAGACTTTATGAACTTCCAAACTCCAATGGTCAACAGAATTTAAAGGAAAAACATGACAGTTATTCACTTTACAATGAAAAGAGACAGAAGATGTCTCCCATTCCAAATCATGGACTTAATTGTGAGAAAGTAGAGATGAGCAAAGAGCTTCCAGTTCAAAGCAGCAATAAGAAATCAATGAAAGACCAAGAGATAAGAGCCAAATTATTCAAGCACTTTGGTTATCCAAAAGAAGCCATCACTGATGAGGAGAAGCAGCATATGCTTGAAGACACTGATTGTGATCTTAAGAAACACTGCTGTTATTCAGATATAAAGCTACAAACTTGGGTGAAGAAGCCTGACACCAGTTCTTGGGCTTTGTCACCAACCATTGCCTTGCATAAACAATCCAAGTCACTGCCAAAGGACCCTTTGCATCCTCAAGAACGTCAATTAGACAGGGAACGAACAAAGACCTACTCTAACCAACAGCGCAAAGCATCTTTTGGATCTTCACGCACACAATCCAGGTTTGCAGTGAAAAGGGAATCTGCCAGGTAGGATATGCAAAGTCTGCACTTGGAAAAAAGTAAGACTATGAAATCTGAACCAAGAACAGGTCATTCAGTTCATCAAGTACACAACATCACAGCATTATTGGCTCTTCTACCCCAATCCTTATGAGCTGATCTCCTACTCTGAAAAGTGCTATTCCATTCCACCTGCACGTAAAAGAAAATTAAATAATACTGTTGACATCTGTATCTAAACTAACCCACTAGTGCAAACCTGAAAATTGACCCATTCATCATTCTGTGGGGTTGTGGTGGTTGTTGGAGGGAGATGGTAAGTGGGTGGGAATGGGAACGGGTCTGGAAGGAAGATCATTTACTTGAGTCCTTGATTTCAATTAATCCTCATCTCCAGATTTCCTTTACCCAGATTCCCTATCTTCTCTAGTTCTCAGTGTCCCTCTGTCCCTTAATACCAAGTGCATGATTAGTCTTTTGGATTGATCTGAACCTAATCCCATAATTGCTGTCACTGTACACCCAAATCTACATACGTCTCTCTGCTGTGCCCTTTGCTATTCCCCAAACATCTAGCAGCTAGCTAAACCTGTATCCAGGCACACCTTAGCTTGGACTGGCACGCTGATTACAAGAGGCCAATGTTGCAAAGCCAAAGCTGCTTCATGGTGGCAGATAGTGAAATCACAAAGAGTGGTAACCTTGATTGCAGCAGGAAATCTACAGGAATGCAGAATTCTCCCAGCTGCCAGCAGCAGTCCCTAGGAAATCCACAACCCATTCTGTGAGACATTTGAAAATTCCAAATGGTTGCTAATCTATATCCATATTGTAAAGTCACAATCTACATCAAATGTGATTGACATTCAGAGTTTTGTGTTTGCCATTTATTACTGATCTGTCATTTGGAAAGAACATTCCAGTATTTGCTTGAGAGATATGAGCAAATATACATTGGCTACTGTATTGTGGAATTTTACAGCATAGAGAGAGAGAGCGTATTAAGCCCACAATATTTGCCTCCGCTCTCCCCTGCCATATTCCTATATTCCGGCTATATTCCTACCCTGCATCTATACTTTTTATACCCTGTTTAGTTTTGTATTGCAAGTCACTACTCTTCCATAAGCTATTATTGATCCTGTTTCCATCACTATTTTAGACAGGGCTTCCCATGCTTAGCCACTCTCTTTTTCTCACAGTAACATTATGCCTCCTTGCTGTTGCTGATATTACATTTATGCCCTGCTATTAAGTCACCAACTCATGAAAAATGTTTCTCTCTGATTTAATTTATTAAAACAGTTCTAATATATTTTCTTCATGCTAATGCTCTGTTGTAGCCTTTCGAGCTGAACTTCTAACAATACTGTTCCAAACTTTTATTCTGAAAGCAGGTGTGCAAAACTTAAAAAGAAACATTTAAAAAGTTGTCCATCTTCTAAGCACCAACCTGTTTGGGCATGTTGGCATACACTACTGGACCTGGTGAGGCTTGAACTTGGATTGTTGGGCTTAGAAGTAAGGACATTACCACTATACCACTAAAAAGTGGGAACTTGAGCTCCATTTAATATTAATTATTTGTTTAAAAATCTTCAGCAGAAGAATTGGAGCCTGATTTGAATTTGATATAATGACTGAATAGTGTTATAGAGCTGACATCAGCAAAGTACAGTGTATTCTTTTTATGGAAAATATGTTTCTGGATCATCAAATAAACTAGAAGAATCATGTCCAACACAACCATGTATGGCAACTTACTTATTTTTCTTTGGCTTCTATGGCAGTTTTTTTATTCATACCCATTTCATCCATCATTTTCTAAGACTGTCTAATCCCCGATACTTCAGATGTAAGCCCCACCGTCAGGTTTCTTCACTCCCACTTTGAATATTTTTTGTGCAAAGTTAAATGGAAAGTGAAACAGAAAGCTGATTTCAGCCCCATGCATTCTCCACCCCACCTCTGGAAGCTTTGAACTAGGCCTGTTGATTGGGAAATCATGGAATAATGTTAACAAAAGGGTGTTGTCATAGAGTCATAGAGATGTACAGAATGGAAACAGACCCTTTTGTCCAACCCGTCCATGCCGACCAGATATCCCAATAAGGAAGTTACTTGGTGCTATTGCCTTTTTCGGATCTCAAGTTCTTTCCACTCTCATGATCTGTGTTCTCAGTCTCTCCTCATAATATATGTTCTGTCCTCGGTTTCTCTAAGGCTCTGATGTTTTATGCTGCTGGATAGTCCATCCTGGTCCATCCTGTTAGTGTTTATTCACTTGCTGGTAATCTGCACACATGGCCTTGCTCATTCTGCTGTGTCTGATACTCTTTGCCATTTGGTAGTTGATCTCTCTAAACTGCATTTGATGTATTGACTTTTGAATACAATCATAATGGTAATTACTTACATGTAATTTAATGTTTTATTTGGCTCATTAGTTTTATTGCTATTAACACAGTAGATGCTTGTCATATAAACTCATAAACTTTTTATTCAGTTGCAGCTGACTGCCATTCTTACATTCACCTTGCTTAGATTGAAGCCTGACTTTGATGCATCAAATCATAATTGAAGTTTTGATTTGGAGATGCCGGTGTTGGACTGGGGTGTACAAAGTTAAAAATCACACAACACCAGGTTATAGTCCAACAGGTTTAATTGGAAGCACTAGCTTTCGGAGCAATGCTCCTTCATCAGGTGATCACCTGATGAAGCAGCGTCGCTCCGAAAGCTAGTGTGCTTCCAATTAAACCTGTTGGACTATAACCTGGTGTTGTGTGATTTTTAACTAAGTGAAGTTTTATTGCATTAAAGAGTTCAGATCAGTCATTACCATACACAAAAGAAAAGTAGTTCATATTTCTCTTTTTTTTTCATTTTGCCATTTGTCAAACTTCTGTGGTGCTGCACACAGGTTAGTAAGACCTGATGCAAAATTCATGTTAGAATTAGTGGGCATGCACAGAATTGAATCAAGGTATGCACGGAGGAGACGGATAGGAGGGGAAGAGATGGAGGAGAGAATGGGAGAGGTGGAAGTTAGAGAAGAAGATCTGCGACAAGTGAGTAAGAGACATGTTAGAGGAGCATGGGTTAGAGAAATAGGGAACCATAAATGAGAGACTGGTAAGATGGAAATGCAGAAGAGAGAAATTTGTGGAATAAGGGAAGACATGGGAAGCCAAAAAAAGTGCTTTAGTGACTGCCAAAGGAGTGTAATAGGTGCAACAGATAAATGGAGAGGGAAGGCAGCATAGACCAGAAGAACTAGTCACGGTGAGAGAAGTTGGAGCATGTTTTTCAGGTGAAATTCATGCAGCTAAAATTATATGTAACCCTGCAGGTATAGGATGGTGAAATGTGATGTTTATAACCAAATCAAATCTCAAAGTTGATGGCATCGTGGAATATTTAGACACTGCCTCAGCTGTCCTGTTTGAGTATTTACGTATGTTTTCTTTTGCTGGAAGAGAGATGAGTGGGTATCCTTACTGATGCCTCTGAGGTAGTAATGCCATTGATGAAATTAACCTTGTGTTGTAATAATTTGTGGTTGTAAACATGTAAACAGGATCAGCTGAAAATAAAACAACTCTAAGTATTTAAGACAAAAAAACCTACAGGCATCAGTTGAATTAGTCACATTTTTCAATGTCTTTTGAAATAACTGTTGTGAGCCACATTACTTTTATCCTTTCTATGTGTAAAAAAATTAACACCTGAATGTGTGGATAAGCTTTCATGTTATAAGATATACTAAATAACTTTTTCAAGACTTCACAACATTCTATTTTTCCTTCTTTCTCCCTTTCGAAGGCTATGACTGCTCATGATGTAGTGTCCCAAGGGCCCTGATGACCTTAGAAGATCTGACCAAATCATTTGCACAATCTTTTGTGTGAGCTAAGATGGTGGCTGTTGTCAGGTTACTCAACCATAACAAACATTATAATGAAAGCTAATTGTACCCTCACTTGATATTGGAACACACACACACTTTGCACTAACACACGAGAAGAAAAGGAAGCAAAAACCCTCATCATCCTCCCACATCGCTGGTTGTAAGTGAGCAGAAGCAAAATGTAGGAATTGGTTAATGTTGTGTCTGTCACTGGCTCCAAGTCATGCATCAAACCCAATTGCCTTTGTGTCTTTAGCTGTAAGCTAAATTCGCACAATTTTCTTGCCGAATTTTTTGAGTACAACATCCAGTACTATTATCATTTGTGCTAATCCAGTTAAGTGTCTATGTTTGTCATCCTATTTGAATAGTTTACAACATAGAACTGTGCTTGATGAACTATGTTTATTAAACAGATTTAGAAACTACAGCTGTACAAAATGGCCATTCAGCATTTGTACCATTTTTAACAATTCCAAAAGGAGCTATGTACTGCTCCTAAAATTTATCAATATATTTCGATTCATGTACAAGTTTTTTTTTTTAAAAAATACTATTTTAAAGTTATTGTTGATTAGAAGTTATGGCTTTACTTAAATTTCCACAGAAATGGCAGTCAGGACAAATATTCATACAAGAAACAAATTTGGAAGGAAGAGAACTTTGAAAAAGCAAACCAAATGAACAAAAAGAACAAAGCCATAGTAAGTATTGAAGATAGAGCACATGGAGTTGAACGTTGACTGTTTTTACACATGGATGGGAACTTTCTCAACTCTTGAGCTCAGTGGGCAACAGCAAGAATTGTGGGAACATGTGGTGAGTTTGAAACAAGGTTGAAGAATCTTGCTGTTGAGAAAAATAGCTCCAATTTTCCCCTCACTTAAGGTTTCAATGGCAAGTTCTGAGTCTCACTAATAAGTAGCAACTACCTTATTTCAATGCATTTGCATCTAATTAATATTCAAAATCAGCTCAGCTTTATGCAACTTGCAATTCTCCCCTTCTCTGCCAAGAAACTAGACAACAACTGTTCCTGACTTAAACGTCAGAGTGGTTACTGCTGCTTCCTTCTTCCCTGAAGATGGTATTGGAGAAGGCCGCTATCTGTTTTCAGGCCCTTGATATCTGGTGCCTTGGCTTCCTCTTTGTAGAGGATGGCCCTCCTCTTGAACACCACCATCCACCAGAACCTCTGGGTATCTGTCTGGAAAGTGGGCTGCCAGCTTCACTTTCTGAGTATGTCAGAATGTTCCTGTAGCAGTGGCAAATTTTCTCTCTCCTGCATCATGATTGCATGAGAAGGATGTCAAAGAGGCCAGTTGCATAAATTAATAAGGGAAGGTGTGAGATATAGTGTGTAGAACGTGGCTGAGTCATGATGGGATACCTGCCTGAAAATAGCACTTAACCTAAAAATGAGAAAATTCAGCCCATTTACTTTAGACGTGGGCTAGTGGGTGCTTTAAAGCTATCATTACTTAGAGGCATACGATCATAGAGAGAGACAGCATGGAAACAGACATTTCAATCCAACTTGCCCAAGCTGAGCATATATCGAAAATAAATCTCATACCATTTGCAAGCATTTTGCCCATATCCCTCTAAACCCTTCCTATTCACATACCCATCTAGATGCTTTTTAAATGTTGTAATTGTACCAACTCCACTACTCCCTCTGGCAGCTTGTTCCAAACATGCACTACCCGCTGCATGTAAAAGCTGCCCTTTAGGTTCCTTTTATATCTTTCTCCTCTCACCTTAAACCAATGCCCTCTAGCTTTGGATGTGCCCACCCTGGAAAAATGACCTCATCTATTTACCCTATTCATGCCCCGCATGACTTTATAAACCTCCATAAGGTCACCCCTTAGCCTCCGACACTTCAGGGAAAATAGCCCCAGCCTGCTCAGCCTTTCCCTATAGCTCAAACCCTCAAACCCTGGCAACATGCTTGTAAATCATTTCTAAACCTTTTCAAGTTTCACAACATCCTTCCCATTGCAAGAAGACCAGAATTACATGCAGTATTTGAGTAGGGGCCTAACCAATGTTCTGTACAGCCGCAAAATGACTTCCCAATTCCTATACTCAGTCACTGACCAAGAAAGGCAAGCATACCAAATGTCTTCTTCACTATCCTATCTACCTGTGATTCCTCTTTCTAGGATTTATGAACCTGCATTCCAAGGTCACTTTGTTCTGCGACATGCGCCAGGACCTTACCATTAAGTGTATAAGTTCTCCCCTGATTTGCCTTTCCAAAACACAGCACCTCACATTTATCTAAATGAAACTTTATCTGCCACTCCTCAACCCATTGGCCCATTTGATCAAGATCCTGTTTTACTCTGAGGTAACTTTCTTGGCTGTCCACTGCACCTCTAGTTTTGGTGTCATCTACAAACTTACTAACCATACCTCCTACAGTCACATCCAAATCATTTATACAAAGGACTAAAACAGTTATATTTATTAATTATTGCTTCACTAAACCTACAGATGGGAGAGCAACACAAAAGGTTAAAAAAAAGTTGGCAAAACTCCCCGGCTCCATTTTCCTTCACCCAGACCTAATCAGAAAGGCCACCAACTTGTTCTTCACAGGCCGCTAGTTGCCCTCAATAATTCTGCCAGAATATCTGACCTGGCCTCCTCTCCCCTACACCAATACTATCCAAGGTCCTAAAGAAAATTGCCTTTGAATCTTTGGAGCTCATGCCCATTCAACTTGGCTCCTCTTCTTCAAATGCAACCAACTCCTTCTTGGTGGCAGTGATGCCATGGCTCTGCTTAATTACCCAGGCCTACTCAGAAAAATGGTACAGTAGCACCAGCAGGACTGGGTGGAAGTCCTGTCCTGCCTCAATATTACCAATAAAACGAAAATCCAGCCCATGTCTGAAACCAATATGACCCTTAATTTTCCGAACTGTTACATTTTCCAAATGCAAGACTATCTACTGGAAGGGCTACTGAAAGGAATTGATGGTACCCTTCATCAGAATCAGAAAAAAGGAAAGTCAAAATTGACATTTACTTGACTCATTTTAGCAAAATTTTATTATTGTAGTAGGAATTTGATTTTGCTTTACACAACAATTTTATGATAAAACAAAATATGAATATTTATAGATTCCGATTTTCCCAATACCTCAACCCATTGTAATACATTAGTTTTAGTGATACTGATTAAACCTAGATTACTATATCTACTGACAATAAGAAGGGTCACATTCCTCTCCTTTGCCCAAGTAGGATTTGTGTTTGGGTCTCTAACGTTTAAATCCTTTGCGTCAATGGTGCCCAGCTTTAATCTCAGCACCAACAAGAGACACAGGCTGCATTTAGATAGTAATTGGCTGTGACACTGATCTCGTTCAATGCACATTCATTATTAATTTATGAGCACTTAACAAATCCATTCGTGTCAGTTAAGGACGGTGTTAGCATTACTAATTCTGGATTTTCCAAAATTTATTTTAATTATGTTTCTCTGAAGTGCAGGTGTTTTATGCGAGCATTTTAAAAATATTTAATCATTTTTTTTAAAGCTCTCACCAGTACTCTGTGCTGCAGAGTTCCATATAATGGACATAACTCTCTCAGAAATCAGCTACACATAATTTTTGGGTAAATCTGCAATGATTCATTTATGCCAACTAGATTAATAGCTTTAAATAGTACATTCTGGCAAAGGTGATCCTTCAAAAATGGCATGGATGATGAGCTGGGACATAACAGATTTGCAAATTAAGGAAAAACCTATACACAGTTCCTTTATTTGTACAAGTAATAAATGTTCAAAAGACTGAAAGAAGAAATGCAGATGTTGGTGGCTGTAGATAATCTTGTGTTTCAGGAGAATTCAGGGTTTTGCCAGCCAGGAATAAGATTGTTACTTAAAACGTAGCTGTAATTACAGTACTTATTTTAAAAATAATATAACTTAAATGAAGTAGACAACATTTTATAATTTCAACAGACTAAACAAGCCTTCGCAGCAAAAATTTGCATTTATATATTATATACAATTTATTAAAATGTTTCAAATGCTTCACAAAAATGCTTTCAAATAAAGTTTGGCCTCAGATTACATAAGGAACTGTTAGGACAGATCATTTGACTTAAAGAGGTAAATTTTAAGGAAGGTCTGAAGAGAGAGGGAGGCCATTTCAGACATTCCGTTTTCAGCAGTGAAATCACAACTGCTAATCATGCATGATTAAAGTTTGGGATACACAAGTTTTTTAAAATTTATTCATGGGATGAAGGTGTCCCTGGCGAGACCAGCATTTATTGCCCATCCCTAATTGCCCAGGGAGTACATAAGAATCATCATATTGCAAGGGATCTGGATTCACATGTAGTCCAGATCAGGTAAGGGTGGCAGTTCCCTTACCTAATTGACATTAGTGAACCAGATGGATTTTTCTGACAATTGACAAAGGATAATAGACTCTTAAATTCCAGATTCTTATTGAATTTAAATTCCACTGCCGTGGTATGATTCAAACCCTGGTCCCTGGGTTTCTGGATTAACAGTGCGGCCATTGTATCACTAGGTGATTGCCTCCCCTAAGTGACTAGAATTGAAGGACTGCAGAGATGTGTAAGGATTGTAGGTTTGACGATGGTACAGAAATGTGGAGCAGGACCATGAAGGGATTTGATGAGTTTTCAAATCAAGGAGCAGCCAACTTGGGTTTCAGTGATGGCTGGCAAGCATATGGTGATGGGTGAATAGGACTTTTGGCGGGATCTTTCCTTCTATGGAAGTGGCCGGCTCAATGGTAGCAAGGGCAAAGAACTGGGCAGTTTGGCACTGGGGCAGTAACCAACCCCTTCCCATCTCCCACTTCATCAATTAAATACTGGACAGGAAGGTCCATAATAAATTAATGACCAATTAAAGGATCTCTGTCCATCTCTAGTCCAGTTACCAGCTTTTCAGACAGGAAAAACAAAAATGACCTGCTGACTAAGGTTGGATTGGCAGCCTAATTTACCCCTATCAGAGTTTGCAAAGGCATTTTTTCCCTTTATCAGCCAGTTCCAAAGACATACCCAACTGAGTTTACCACTTGTTTTCACACAGTTGCTCTCTCCTCCATTGTTCCAACTCACTCATGACCCTTCTCCCTTCCTCCATTAATTCAATCTTGACCCCTTTCAAGCAGTCTCACAATTCCAGCACCTCTCTCCTCCAAGGTTGCACACATTTTTCCATACAATTTCATTTGGTTTCCTTCACTGCGCTTGCTCCCCAAACACCTTGTTTGATACTTCTTGACTCACAATTATAATTTAAATATGCCACTTTTAAAATAACTTGGCTAAAATAGACAGAGGAATGCCATATTAGAAACATTCATGTGCTAATACAAACAGTAATTTCTAGCCTGACAATCACCCAAATAACAGGTATCAATATGTGACATAAAGCCTGTGATGTAATCATTGAAGGTTCAGTGATGATTGTAAGCAGCTCAGTCTTTGGTGCTCTGGTTCAGGATCTAATCTGAAACTTTTCATTAGATTACTCCTCTGTATTAACCAATATTTTATAAAACAGTAATGGTAAGAAAAAATTGTTCCAGTCACTACTCTTTTATATAAGCAGTTCATTATATTAACTTTGAAATTTAATTAAAATAATATTTTTTCACTTGGTATCAGTGTTTTTAATCATTTGCAAAAGTAAAGAAATTATCAATGTTTTGTGAGTCAACCTGGAAATTACCTGGAATTGCTGACTACTGTTTATTATCTTTTGTTATGACTATCCAAATTCATTTCATATAGGTCAACACCAATCTGCTTTCATATAAATCCTTTAAACAAAGCAAAATGTTCCAGGTAATTGCATGCAACAGAAAGAGGATTTTGAAAACCATCATCATGAACTAATTTCCAATTAAGTTTCTGAAATGAAACCTATTCTAGTTCCCAGTCCCTATGCAGCCCTTATTTTTAAAAATGTGTCTAGCCTATAATCTTATGCAGGTCAATCATAATTTTAGATGCTAAAGACAGCATGAACATGTCGATCACGTACACTAACAGGAAAACAATCTGTTATTTGCTGACCAAAAAAAAACAAAAAATTTTAATGAATTAACACATGTCAGGGAAGTGCTGAACTGAACGAGATTTTACAAACAGCACCAAATTGTTTTTGCTTGTTCAGGATGAATGTCGTATTATCTACGTTGGAAAGCTAGCATGCAATATAACTCAAGCAGAACTAAAGCGTCGCTTTGAAGTCTTTGGAGAGATTGAAGAATGCAAACTACTTGGTCAAGACAGAGGGTAAGAATTTATTAATCAGTTCTGCATATTTCTATGCATGTCTTTTTTATGCTAATAGAAGATGGTGCATGTTTTAAATTGCAACATTATTTTCTGTTTTAATACAATCATATATTTTCAAATGTAGCGACATGTATGGATACATCGCTTATCGCTACAATGAGGATGCTGCTTTTGCTCTCAAGAATGGACACAATTTGCAGAAGCAGAATGAACCTGCCTTGCAATTGTGCTATGGAGGACTCAGACGATTCCGGAAAGCCAGTTACACTGACCTGGGTAAGGGGACAAAGCAGTCCTTGTACTTTTCTGAATATAATCAATGAGGAACATTGCTCTATGTTTTGAGGTGTTGATTAGAAAACAAAATGCCAAATATATTCTGGCTGAAGGATATTTAATTTAGAACCGTTCATTTCAAACTATAATATATGAAAAGTAAAATTAGCATTTGTACTTTGTCCCTCTCCTCCATTACCAAAATTCAAGATTTTCCCAATGTTTTCCATAATTTTGGTTTAATTGTTCAGGTGCTATTCTCCAGAAGATAGTTCAGATCTGATGGAAATAGTTCTGACCTACATTTTCAGTGATATTTGATCTATCTCTATTCTCTTTATTTGTCTGCATTGTTTCTAAGTGAAAGAGTTCTGCTTCCAAACCTCTGCCATTTTGATGTTATGGCATTTTAATATTTGCATTTTCATGAAAGTGTATAAAGTAATCCCTTTAATTATAAAAAGTGTTCACCAGAATACAAATTCCTTACCAATGGATTTTGCTCATGGTTCAGTAAATATTATGTGTACTCTTTACGAAAAGATCGGTAAATGCGTACATAGATGAGTTTAATCTGCATTTATTGAGTCTTAATGAGTAACATTAACAAACTCCAGGATAGTTGAAAGAATGATCTTAATCAGTAGGCTGCTGAAAGACATTGGAATATGCAATGGAAATTTGTATGTAGCAGATTAACCTTGTATTAACATTCTGATATTTTCTGTCTCAAAGATTACACTTTGGTCAGTAGGTAAAGTGCTGGAACTAGAAACATAAGCAAAAATTGTCATCTTTAAATTCTTTTGGACTTCAATTAAATCTGCCTTAGTTTATGAAGCAGAAGTAAGAGAACTAAAAATAACTTGTTTAATTTTAGATTCCAGCGCAGAAGACCTGGAGCCTGCTCCAATTAAAAGCAAATATGACACTATGGATTTTGACAGCTTGCTGAAAGAGGCACAGAAAAGCCTGACTAGGTAACGGCCTTATATCTACTGCCTACAGAGGATGCCACAATACCTCAATCAAGGCACTTTTCATTTGTTTACCTCTGTCCAGTAGAACGGGACATTGTCCTTTTACAGTGAAACAAAAATGAAGTTTACATGAACCAAGCTGCTTCTGTCTGTGATTCTTTGGGTAGATGTCAAATGTCACAAGTTTGGGCAGTTTAGTAGAACTACTGCTCTTTGGTTGTTGTGTTCCCATAAGTATACATTCAATAATAGTGGAGTTGCAGCTGTGTTCACCAATTTTAATGTCTGTAGTTTGGGATACCGTGTTAGCATAATGGGAATTGGGGTTAAACACTCGGGTGTTTTACATGTTTTATGTGCTGCATTTTAAAATGTAATAGTTTACATGTATTGAAGCGTTTTCTGTTGTAATTTATTGTGTGCTTCCATTGTTTCAACTATGCACTGTAACTGTAGCCTTGCCTTTTCAGTCCTGAAATTTCCTAACCAGAAATGTTTACATGTAATATTATAGACCTTACTATCATTATAGTGAATTAACATATCTAGGTTGACAAAGCTGTACTGTAAGTCATTGATTAGGTGCATATCAAGAACAATTTATACCTGGGTGCATGAGTGATAATTCCATTAATTGGTGGGATCATCAGAATGTTATAGCTATAGCTGATGAATTAATCTAAGATCATATACTGACAAAAAAAAGAAGAAATTATGGTTTATTATTGTTTCAGTATGTGTGCAATTCATTTAAAATGTGAGTGGGAAGGTATGGGGAGTTCAGATTAAGAAGCATGATTTTTCTTTCAATTTTTTAATTTTTGGAACGCCTTACTTGTTTAATTACTGTTTTATAATTAGATTTTTCCAAGCAGTTAAAATATAGTCCATTTTTGGTAATCTAATGTATTTTATTTATGATCTTAAGATTAAAACTTTGGAACCTTATACCTTTCCACGTCAGCTTTAAGTGTGATTAAATAAGTCTCTAGCTTCTAAGCAAATGGCATATTATGTATTTTTTAAATCATATCTTATAGTTTCCTAGAGAAGTAATTCAAATCACAAACTGTATTAAACATTATATTTTAATGTCTTGTAAATATGTTTAAACCTTCTGAAAGCCCCTTTAATGCACTTGTTTACATTAATAAAAATCGCAGAATGTAACCACACTCTTTTAACAATTGTATTTTATTTTTCAATATTTCAATGATTTGCTACTAAATATAAATAGCAATAAAATAATGTAGGAATTGATTTTTTGTACTAGTTCAATTCTATCTACTGACCTATCAAACTTAATCATAAACATAGTAGTTGTTTACTCTTGCACAATTTAGCATTCTATCATGGTTTAAAGACACATTCAAAAGTATATTTAATATGGTCGCTTATATGCATATGAACATACAAATTAGGAATAGGAGCAGACCACTCATCCCTTGGACCTGCTCCACCATTCATCAAGATCATGATGTATCTGATTATACCACATTGCTGCCTTTCCTTGTTAAGATTTCATCCCATTGCTCATCAAGAATCTTTCTACCTATGCCGTAAAAATATTTGATAAATTAATGATGAAATTAATACACTCAGATCCATCTACATTTCGAGGCTCTGCAATCTCTCACCATTTAAGTAAGTTTTTTTTTTATTCTTCTTGCCAACATGGACAATTTCATATTTTTCTACATTCTACTCCATTTGCTAAAACGTTGCCAACTCAGTAAACCTATCAATGTCACTTTGCAACCTTTTGTTTTCTTCACAACTTACTTTCTGACCTACTTTGTGACATCAGTCAATTTAGGAACCATACCTTCCATACCTTCATTCACATCAGATATATAAACTATAACCGTTGTGAGTAAGTGCTGATCCCTGTGGTACATCATTCATTACAACTTGCCAACCAGAAAATAACCCATTTATGCTGACTGTGTTTTCTACTCTGTTTGCTAGCTAATGTTCTATTCCTGCCAATTTATTACCCCCTACATCATTAGCATATATTTTCTGAATTAAACTTTTACATGACACTTTATCAACTGCCTTCTGGAAATGGAAATACAATGTATCCACTCGTTTGCTTTCATTCACAGTGCATGCTGCTTCCTCAAAGAACTTTCTCACATAAATTGGTTAAACAGGATACATAAAACTATGTTAACTCTGCTTGTTTACCTTCAATATTTATAAGTATCTTGTTATAATATCTTTAATAATAGGTTTTAACATTTTCTGTATATTAAGCTAACAGGCCTATAGTTTCCTGCTTTCTATCTCTCTCCCTTTTTGAAGAAAGGAACTATTTTTTTACTATCTGCTCCTTTCCCAACCTAATGGAACCTTTCCTAAAATCTAGAGAATTTTGGAATATAAAGCCAATGCATCCGTCATTTTACTAGCCATTTCTGTTAAGACCAAGGGTGAAGTCCATTAGAATCCAGGGACTTGTTTGTATAGTTCCAACAATTTGCTCAGTACAACTTTTCTGGTGATACTAATTTTCTTGAGTTGCTCCCCCCCCCCCCCTTCTATTTCCTGATTTACTGCTATTTTGGGGATTTTACTTTTAACTTATTCAGTGAGAACCAATGTAAAATGATATATTCAATTCATTGACTATCTCCTTATCTTCCGTTGTAATGCTCTGGACTCACTTTCCATAGGACAATCATTTACTTTGTTCTCCTTTTTTAAAAAAGTAGTATCGATAGACACTCTTATTACCTGTTTTTATATTTTTGTGTAGCTTCCTTTTCACTCTATTTTTTTCTCTCCATGTTTTAGTTATTCTTTGCTGATTGTTATATTCTATCTAACCTTCTGGCCCATCATCCACCTTCATGCAGTTAACTGCCTTTTTTAAAAGTTTGAAACCAGCTTTAACTTTTTTAGTTAAGTATAGATGATGTGTACTCTGTTTTTATTCTTTCTTTTTGAGATTGAACTATTTTGCATGTTCTGAAATGTGTGTTAAATATCTGCCACTGCATCTCTATTGACCTATCCCTTAAGCTCATTTGTCTGTTTACATCAGCTAGCTGTATTTTCATTGTCTTCATAAATGTCCTGATTTACATTTAGAATACTAATCATGGATCGACTCTTCTTTCCCTTAAAGTGAATATAAAATTCAATCATGTTATAATTGTTACTGCTTTGGGGTGCCTGCACTATT
Organism: Chiloscyllium plagiosum; assembly: GCF_004010195.1. Taxonomy (NCBI): domain Eukaryota; kingdom Metazoa; phylum Chordata; class Chondrichthyes; order Orectolobiformes; family Hemiscylliidae; genus Chiloscyllium; species Chiloscyllium plagiosum. Next base: position 49,981,596 of record NC_057723.1, read on the forward strand.
AAGTCAAAAACTAATGTTCTCTGATTGTACAATACCAGTGATATTATGGCCTCCTCTCTGGTGAACTCCAGAACATGCTGCTCGAAGAATCTACCCTGAAAATATTCTATGCATTTCCCACCTAAGTGACATTTGCTCATTTGATTTTTGCAGTATACATATATATTTAAATCCACTGTGATTGTTGCCATATATTTCTGACAAGCTCGATTTGTTTCTTAGGTCTAATAAAGGACCATTGGACCTGAAATGTTGACTCTACTTTTTCTCTATAGATGGTGCTGGACCTGCTGAATTTCTCCAGCAATTTCTGTTTTGTTTTAGATTTCCAGTTTTTTTTTGATGTTTTAGTTCCATTTATTTCTTCCTTTCTAATCCATCCTACTGTATAATTAGGGGGCTTGTACACCACTTCCACAAGTGATGTTTTGGTTTTATCACTTCTCATATCTATTCATGGCCCTTCTGTAGCCTAGTTTCTTGAACATAAGTCATTCTTCTCTATTATTTTTTTTTAAATTAACAGGACTGTCTGTCATATTTTTCGATCTTTTTGACTTTTCTAAATTCCATGTATCTTTCGATATTTGGGTCCCAATATATGCCATCCTGCAGCCATGGCTGTAATTGGTGTCAAATCAAAGTTATTTATTTCTATTTATGCTATTGGTTCATCTGTTTTGTCTTGAGTGCAACACATATTCAGACATAAAGCCTTTAGTTCTGTCCTATTATTTGTTACTTACTATCTTACCTGTTCATTTAGCCTGGGACAAATATCTATCTGTCACCACCTGCTTATCATTTCCATATTTCATCTTTTTCTTTTGCTTTCTGTCTGAGCTATGATTTACCAAATGTTCCTGAATTTGATCTTCCGGTAGTTGAAAGCAATATGACTTGCAATAACACTGCTCTAAGCATCATCCAAGTGAAGATTGTCCCAATGGCTTGATTCCACATTCCCCAGAATGTGGTGCTTAACCTCAAGTGATCCAAGCCCATTTCTCCCACACCATGCATTTACTTCTCGAAGTTTATTTATCCTGTGCCAATTTGTTCATGACTCATGTAATAATGAAATGATTATCGCCCAAGTTTAATTTAATTCCTGACTAATAATTTCTCAACAGGACATCTCTTTCCTATCTTTGCCTGTATCATTAATACCTACATGGACCATGACTACTGGCTCCCTCCTCCCCTTCCAGCAAGGCCCTCTCAAGCCCCAAACAGGTGTCCAGGACCCTGACACTGGGCAGGCAAGGCAATCATGCAAACCTTTGCTCTTAGTCACAGAAAACTATGTATGCCCTCCTTCTTATACTGTTGCCCATCACCTCTATATTCCTCTTAGATTCCCCTGCTTGAATCACTTCCAGTACCATGCTGTCCTAATCATTTTGCTCTCCACCACTCTGCCTCCACTTTTATCTGCATAGGCCACTAGAATATCAAGCCTGTTGGCAAATTACAAAGGCTCAGACTCCTGCACTCCCACCCCTTAGCTGCCCCCGTCACAGTCACACACTTCTGTCCCTAAACACTGACCTATTCAGTAGGCTTCATCATGAAGGATGTGGATGTCTCCTGGAACATAGTGTTCAGATAATTTACTCCCTAACGTATTGCAAGTCTGCAGCTCGTCTCCAGCTCACAAACCTTGAGCCATATTTCCTGCAGTTGCAAACATATTTGTCCTGGATCACATTGGTCGTCAGAATCTCCCACACCTTGCAATCACACAATGAGGATAAAAGGGTCCTTTTCAGGATGGCAGCTGGTGACAAGTGGTGTCCTGCAAGGCGTAGTGTTGGGATCACAACCTTTGACTTTATACATTAGTGATCTACATGAAGGAACTGAGGGCATTCTGGCTAAGTTTGTAGACGATACAAAGATAGATGGAGGGAGAGGTAGTACTGAGGAGGCAGGGAAGCTGCAGAAGGATTTGGACAGGTTAGGACAGTTGGCAAAGAAGTGGCAGATGGAGTACAATGTGGGAAAGTGTGAGGTTAGGCACTTTGGTAGGAAGAATAGAGGCATGGACTATTTTCTAAAAGGGAGAAAAAAATTCAGAAGTCTGAAGTGAAAAAAGCCTTAGAAGTTCTATTCCAAAATTCCCTCAAGGTAAATTTGCAGGTCGAGACAGTAGTTAGGAAAGCAAATGCAATGATGGCATTTATTTTGAGGCAATTTGAATATAAAAGCAGGGATGTACTTCTGAGGCTCTATAAGGCTCTGGTCAGATCATATTTGGATTATTGTGTGCAGTTTTGGCCCCATATCTCAGGAAGGATGTACTGGACCTGGAGTATGTTCAGAGGAGGTTCACAAGAATGGCCCCAGGAATGAAAAGTGTAACATATGAGGAATGTTTGAGGACTCTGGGTCTATACTCAATGGAGTTTAGAAGGATGAAGGGGGGATCGAATTGAAACTTACAGAATACTGAATGGCCTGGACAGAGTGAATGTTGGAAAGATGTTTCCATTGGTAGGAGAGGCTAGAACTCAAGGGCACAATCTTAAGAGTAAAGGGAAGACCTTTTAGAACAGAGATAAGGAGAAACTTCTTCAGCCAGAGGGTGGTGAATCTACGGAATTCTTGCCATAGAAGGCTGTGGAGCCAGGTCATTGAGTATATTTAAGATTGAGACAGATAGGTGCTTGACCATCAAGGGGATCAAGGGTTGCGGGAGAAAGTGGGAGAATGGGATTGAGAAACTTATTAGCCATGATTGAATGGCAGAGTAGACTTGATGGGCTGAATGGCATACTTTCTATTCCTGGGTCTTATGGTCTAATATCATCTGCCCTACCTTTTTTTATTAAGTTTTAATAAATGTATTATTCAATTTATAATTACTAATCCCGACGCCCCCACTAATCACCTACTTATTTCCCTGTGATGACATATTTTTGATTTTTTTTTTCTTTTTGAAAGTAAGTGCTTTATAGACAGAGGCTAGGCCCAATTTCTGCCCTTGCCCTATTTATGGAATCTTCACCAGCGCTCTTGCACATTTTCTGTCATGCATGCGTGACGCAGAGAAAACAAAAGGAGAGTCACTTTGATTAGTGTCTTTATGAATGCTACTTATACCTTATATCTATCAGAAAAAAAAAAATTAGTCCTAACCATCTCTGATCACTCGGCATTATTTCTTGCAGTATAATATGGTAACATCAGATATGTTTTATTAATTTAGGCAAATGGCTAATACTGGCCTTTGAATTACAAATCCCAACATTGCACTACAGCCAAGATCATATTATCCAAGGATGAACTATTTAAATAACCAGAATAAATGTCCTCTTCACAAATACTCATACCTTGTTAGATGTCTGAAGATGACATCATCCATGCTAACCAAAATTCATCATTGTCAGGATTATACATGTAGACTCTCCTTTCCCTCTATTGTGACTTCTAATTACAGGGTCAAAGGACACTCAGTGGGAAGAAAGACAGTGCAAGTGTATATCTCTGAGGCCATGCACAAAGACCACAATAGTGATCATTGGAAGGTTGGGCATAAATTGCATGAGAATTTTCAAAGTTGGAGGCTATCATAAAACTAACTGGTACCCTTCTGCAATACGCTTATATGGTAATGCACCATTGATATGTGCAAAAAATGAGTTAGATGAAGAAACAGAATGTAATTCACATTTCTAAGAACACCAGCTGCTGGCTTCCAAAGGACAGTAACCTACTTTGACAAAGTTCAGAAAAGATCTGGGCTCCATGACAATACCTCTAGAATTTTTAACAGAATAAAGACAGTTTCTGGTGGCTAATGTTTTTGCATTATGGCCAAGTGGACACTGACAAAATGAAAAGAAGCAAGGTTAACGTATCATTGGATTCCTAATAACTTGCTGTACCCATATGTTTGCTTTCGGTGACTGGTGTACAAGAACTACCAGTTTCCTTTGTACATTAACATTTCCCAATCACATCAACATTTAAATAATACTCTGGGGTCCATTTTTCCTACTGAAGTGGATAACCTGTCCTTTCTTATACTGTGCTGAAAATGTGTTGCTGGAAAAGCACAGCAGGTCAGGCAGCATCCAGGGAACAGGAGAATCGACGTTTCGGGCATTAGCCCTTCTTCAGCCTTTCTTATACTGTATCCATCAGGTATTTGGGTGGAACGATGGCTCAGTGGTTAACTCTGTTGCCTCTCAGTACTAGGGACTTGGGTTTGATTCCACCCTAGGGCAATTGTCTATGTGGAGTTTGCACATCCTCTGTTTGCAGAGTCTGTGTGGGTTTCCTCCCACAGTCCAAAGATAAGAAGGTTAGGTGGATTGGCGATGGGGTAGGGGGATGGGTCTGGGCGGAATGCTCTTTGGACGGTCAGTATGGACTCAGGCTGAAAGAGTTCCTTCCACACCAGGGATTCTATGATCTGATGATTCTATTTGTCACTCAATCCACATACCTAAATTGTCTTGAGCAATCTTTTGCCCTACCATGAATTATTTCACCTCGTTTATGTTGCCAGCAAACTTGAAAGTATTACAGTTAATTCTGTCATCCAAATCCTCATTGGTATGAGGATGAATTCATATAACGTATTCAGGATTGTTTCCGAGGACAATGCTTGTGGATCCAATCAGCAATAAAATTACTTTGAACAGGTAATGTGTCATGTGGCAGGTGTAATAAATGAGCTCAAAATCAAACATGGGCCGGGGAACAGTGACCATAACAGTACAAAAGAGGCCTTCTGGCCCATCAAGTCTGCACCGATAAAACCTACACAAAATTTACACTGGTCCCACCTTCTAGCATTTGCTCACAGCCTCTAATGTTACTACATGTCAAATGCTCTTTCAAGTACTTTTTAAAAGTTGTGAAGTTTCCTGCCTTAATTACACTCCCAGACAGTGCATTCCACATTTTCACCACTTCTGGGTGAAATAAAAATGTTTCTCAAGTCCTCTCCAAACTTCCCACCTTTCACCCTGAAATTATGCCCCAAGCTATTGACCATTTGACTGAGAGGAACAGCTACTTTCAATCAATCCTGCCTATGCCCCTCATAATCTTATACACTTTAATCATGTTCCCTCCCAGTCTCTGTACTCTAAAGAAAAAAGCCCAAGTTTATCCAACCTCTTTTCATAGCTAATCTGCCCTGCATCCGCTCCAGTGTAATCACATCCTTTCTATAATGGAGTGACCAGAACTACACATAGTACTTCAGATAGAATAAATAAAGTGCTATACAGCACCTGCTCATGTAATGTATGCCAATACTAAATGCCCCAGTTGCCTTCTTATCTATCCTATTAACCTATCCTGCCACTCTTGGGAATCTTTGGACAAGTGTCCTGCCATTCATTGCGTACTCCCTTATCCTGTTACTACTTCAAAAGAACATCACCTCACCCTTATCAGGGTTAAATTCTGTCTGCCACTGATCTGAGTATCTGACCAATTTGACTGTCTGACCAATCTGTCTATATAATCCTGTAATCTAAGACCTACCTCATCACAGGCCAATCCCTGTGTCATCCACAAACTTACCTATCATCACTCCCACATCATTTATTTATTATATATATATCCCAAACAATACAGGATGCAGCGCTAACTGTTGTGGTACACCATTGGACACCGACATCTACTTGCACAAATGACCTTCTACCAGCACCCCATTTCCTACCACTAAGCCCATTTTTTAGATCGAATTTGCCAAGTTATCCTGGACCCCAAGCTAAATTGCCATTGCTCTGCCAAGGATGTGTAGGCTAGGTTGATTACCCGTGGAAATGCAGGGTTATGGGGATAGGGTAAGGGGTGTGTCCGGGTGGGATGTTCATTGGACAGTCACTGTGGACACCATAGGCCGAATGGCCTGCTTCCACACTAAGGATTCTATGACAAGATGTAATGGCATTGGAGGTAGTTCAGAGAAGGTTCACTAGATTGATCCAGTGTATGAAGATATTGTTTTAGGAGGGGAGGTTGAGTCCGTTGGCCCTGTACTCATTAGTGTTTTGAAGAATGAGAGACAATCTTATTGAAGCATATAAGATTCTTTGGGGGCTTGACAGGGTGGAGAAATTGTCTCCCCTTGTGGGAGATTTCAGGATCAAAGGGCTTAATCTCAGTGTAAAGGATCACCCACAAGACAGAGATGAGGAGTAGATATTTTATTTGCAGTGTAATTCTTTACAGCAGATCCTGTCAAGGTTGGATTGTTAAGAACATTCAAGGCTGAGTTAAACAGCTTTCTAATCAATACAGAATCAAAATTTATGAGGGAAAGGCAGGAAGTTGGAATTAAAAATTATCAGATCAGCTATGTTCTCATTGAACGGCAGAGCAGACTCAATAGACCAAATAACCTACTTCTACTCCTACATTTTATGGTCTAAAAAACTCCAACTGGTTTGTCAAACATAGTTTCCCGTGTATAAATCCATGTTAACTTTGTATAGTTCTACTGATATATGTACCAAGTACCTTCCATTACTTTCTATACTTTGCACTTTAATTAATGTGAACTAAATAACAATGTGTTGCTGTAAAGACTGTACTGTAGAAATCTTTGTCCCTCTTCTGTTGACTGCTTGACTTGGAGTCCTCTTTCTCCTATTTCTCAACCAATGGATTTAGGCTTTCCTCTGATGCTATTTACTTCTTCCAAGTTCAGCCAGCTCCTGAGTACTTGGGTCTCCGACTGGTCCTGTTTCCAGACCCAGAGTGAAGACCCAGAACCTTGCATTCGCTTTTATCTACACTCACATAGAAGTGTTCGCCACGGGTGCAGTTCTCTCCATGTCCCATGGATTTTCCTTATTTCTTATACATTTTTGAGGGACAGAGAAATATCATAAACATGAGAAAAATACTTATTGCTATTTTAAAAACCATGGATTTTTATAGAGGAAAAACTACATTACCCAAATTTAAAACCAGTTTTCAAGGGCAAAGAACTTCTTGGTAGTAGTTATGACATGGGCGGCACGGTGGCACAGTGGTTAGCACTGCTGCCTCACAGCGCCAGAGACCTGGGTTCAATTCCCGCCTCAGGCGACTGACTGTGTGGAGTTTGCACATTCTCCCCATGTCTGTGTGGGTTTCCTACGGGTGCTCCGGTTTCCACCCACAGTCACAAAGATGTGCAGGTCAGGTGAATTGGCCATGCTAAATTGCCTGTAGTGTTAGGTAAGGGGTAAACGTATGGGTGGGTTGCGGGTCGGTGGGGACTTGTTGGGCCGAAGGGCCTGTTTCCACAATGTAATGTAATCTAATCTAATCTAAAACATGAGTACACCATTTTAAAAACCCAGTTACAGTTCATTAACAAGACATATCTTTCTCAGAACTTTTCGATTCGCGAACCGGGCCCCGGAACGGATTAAGTTCCTAAGTCAAGGCGCTAGTGTAACATTAATTTATTTTCTAACACTAAAAGTCAACATTAAACCACAACTATTCACAACTCTAAGACCCCTTTCTCTTAATTGCTTACTATTTGCCTCCAACTCTATAACAATATCCTGTTCAAAGTTTGTGCCAAGATTTGTAGCTCAGGTGCTCTTGTTGTGGTTCTGTTCGCCGAGCTGGAAGTTTTTGTTGCAAACGTTTCGTCCCCTGGCTAGGCGACATCATCAGTGCTTCAGAGCCTCCTGCGAAGCGCTTCTTTGATGTTTACTCCGGTGTTTATAGTGGTCTGTCCCTGCCGCTTCCAGTTGTCAGTTTCAGCTGTCCGCTGTAGTGGTTGGTATATTGGCTCCAGGTCGATGTGTTTGTTGATGGAGTTTGTGGATGAACTCTCAGGGGAATGTAGCATGAGCAGCCAAGTTTCTGGTACCGAGACTGACTCTAATGAAACAAGGGGTATGTTGTGGTTCTGTTCGCCGAGCTGGAAGTTTTTGTTGCAAACGTTTCGTCCCCTGGCTACACTAATGTAGTGTACAAAATACCATGCAAGGACTGCACAAAACACTATACAGGACAAACAGGAAGACAGCTAACAACGTGAACATCAACTAGCCACGAAACGACACGACCAGATATCC